>NC_060130.1:627749266-628055516 GCF_021461395.2 Schistocerca americana
ATGTGTAGTTACACTAAATCTTTTCTTGAGAATTAATGTATTATCACTTAATTGAATGACATGACTTGTTTCTTATTAAGAAATTATTATTAAAATAAATCAGTCAAAAAATAGGTAGAGTGTCAAAAATAAGAATCTCTAATACATGACAGATCAAGTGCATGCAGAAAAACAACATTAATGATTGACTGTTGTATTTTTGCTCCAAGATGCTTAAAATAGCGTAAAATAAATCATTTTTAAATTTATTTTTTTAAATTTAGATGTCACAAAATCCTTGTAATTCAAACAAATGTATTAAAAATTTAAAATAAAAATAGTGAAAGGGCTCTAGTTTTTATTGAGAATAATGTAGAAATTAATCAGTAGATGAATATCTTGATAACTGACTTGTTTTACTTGATGATTTTATCCTTGAAGTCATTATATAACTAAGGACATAAAGGAATAGATTTCTTTTTTTTAGCACAATCACATTCAAAAATGTTAAAAGAATTAGTAACAATTATTAGAAATTTATAAAGTAGTTTTTGACAGATTGATACAAATTTAGAACATATATATCATCAATTTGTTGGCTGTGATTTAAAATTCCACGATTTTAAGGAGATCTGTACTAAATGTCAGAATAACGTTAAGTTAGGATTTATTACAGTAGAGAGGAGAACAAAAATTACTGAAGGAAAATATAGAAATAGAATCAAAAAATTTTAAAAATATAGAAATAAACATTAAATATAATTATTAAACCAAAACTTTAAACAAGTATGTTGGAAAATAAATCTATTAATGTTTTCATCCACAGTAAATCTTGACAAAATATGATCTGGAAGTTGTTAAAAACACTAAGTATAGTAGAAAAATGGAGGAACATTTAAAAGAAGAATTGAAAGAATGGAAAAATCAGCCTAGAATCAAATATGAAAAATATAAGAATGAAGATCAACTTATTATTGACAAAATCCATGAGATAGGATAACAAGTGTTAAGAGCAACTGATGAAAACAAATTGTTCCTTATCATCAACAACAACATTATTTAGAAGAAGTTAATAACATAACAACAATCAAAGAATATGAAAGAGATTATACTTTAATTGAATCAGAAATACAGTATTTGATCACTAAATATGAAGAAGAGACAATAGAAATAAAAAAAATGCAGAACGAACATCAAATGTTAAAAAAATAACTTTAAGTGCAAGTATGATAGAATATATCAACCATAGTAAAGATACAGATTTTGGAATGGAACGTGTTAGCACATATAAATATTTTGGAAGATTGATAGTTAAATTTGATGATAGTAAATTAACAAATGGTATAATGTACTGACAAACAGACAGATTAATAAACCTTTCACTGAAAAACAGGTAAATATGGATGATATATAGAAAAAAATTGATACTGTAGAATTTTCAAATTATGCAGATCTGTTATATAACTAGAGTGCAGTATATAATAAAAGAACAAAATAAAATAAGATATACGAAAGGTAACACATACAAATATTCGATAAAAGAAATCATTGAAGTTTATTTAAAAAAATAACAGTAAATTTAGATTAAATTGAAGGTTGATTAAAAACACACAGAAAACCAATTTAATGTGTTTGGATTAATGATCATAGAGGCTTAATTGACAGGTTATTTATGATGCATAGAAATTGGTATTATTATTATGAAAATAATGATATAACAAATATGTTAACAAATAGGTTTAGTGATTTTACTACTAATAACACAAAAGGAATTCCATATTTAATTAGATTTTTGGACAATTTACATCCACATTTTGGAAATTGAAAAAAATATAGGAAAAGATTAGTTTTTACTTTAGTTAATAAATTATCTTTGAAGACCATGTTCCTGGTTATAATTATATTGGTCCAGGAAGCAAATTAGAAGGAAAGTTAACTGTAGGTGATAGAGAAATAATCCATTTAATGAAGCTCATAAAAAGCTTGATATTGAATATTGAGGTAATAAAAGTATAGAAAAAGAAATGAAGCAGGAAATGAATATCAATTAACTGCAAAAGAAAGAATGTATGCTGAAGATATTTCATTTGGTGAAAAATAGTAGCAATGGGTGTTAGAGAAATAATATGTGGAAAACAAAATTTGATAGTAGGTAACAATAATAATAGCTGGGGATTATCATTTTTTTGTTTTTTTAGTTACATTCAATAAGATGTTTTCATTTTTTTATAAAATTGTTATCTTTATAAATCAACAAATAAGAAAACTATCAGTTTTATTCTTTTCTTGTTAATGAAAAAAGTAAAGATTTTTTAAATGTTCCTCCTAGAAATAAAGAAATTAATATAATTAATAGAAGTGTTTGTGTTCATCCAATCATTTCAAAATCGTTTACACTGATGGATCAGATTATCATACCTTTGACAGTAAATCCAATGAAAAGGTATTTCATAATTATGTTGCAAATTTATTTGATTCTGTAAATATAAAAGAAGAAGTTATATTTATCAAGAATTCAATACCCTTCTATTTCTTCATCAGTTTCATTAAATTTTAATCTTTCTAATAAAATTTATATGTTAGGACATATACTTAATATGCTAAAATAAAAAGTCAAGAATATGACTACTTCATTCATTAGAAATATCTGCCAGTTTTTAAAGATGATAAAAAGTTGTTTGGGAAGGAGGTTTAAGTGTTCGTTTTACTTTAAGTTCGCGTGCTGGAGATGCTATTCTTTAGAGGGATTGATAAAAATGAACGTGGAGTTGCAATGAAAGATACATTATCGAATGAAGAACAAATTGTTTCTGAAAATTATAGTGTGCCTATGGTTAAATATGGTCCCAATGATGAACTATAATTAGAACAAGAAAGATAAAAAGTCCTAAAATATCAATACTTTTCTTTGAATTACAAACTACAGAAATTACTGGATTGAGTAATAAAAATAATTTATAATTAGATATAAAAATTCATAATAATTCAACAGAATTTGATCTGTCTAATTTTCTTTTTGTGGTTCTTCAAATAAAGAGAAAATATAGTCAAGTGATTGATTTTCATTATTTGATAATTTTAAATTACAGAACACTTATCTAAAAATATAAGAAAATAAATTTTTCTTCAACAAATAAGGTATTTAGAATCACCAAAACATCTTTTTAGAATCTTATGACTTATTTCATAATTTTAAACTAGTAACACACTTAAAAGGAGATATTGATATAAATCCAGATAATTTCATTACAAATTATCCTTTTTATGTTATAAATATGCCTCAAAGACAATATATTGTTGCAAATCAAAATGCAACTATAAAATTATGTTTTACTTTTAATGATAAAATTCCTAATGATACTTTAGCTTATATAGTTTTTATGGAAAAAATTAACTTATGGTGATCAACATAAAATATTAATTTAGAACGTTTAAAGTATTTATATTATTCTGGTTATTGAACTAGAAGGTTTTAAAAATAATATGTAAGCAAAAATATAATCTTGGAATATTTTTGGTAGATTATTGAAGTCCCTTTTATTTCATCAGAAATAAAATTTATTATATATATATGTGTGTGTGTGTGTGTTTGTGTGTTTGTGTGTGTGTGTGTGTGTGTGTGTGTGTGTGTGTGTGTGTGTGTGTGTGTGTGTGTGTTTTTGTTGAATTTAAATTCGTCCCATACATCACTCATATTTTTATTTATTAAAATTTATTTGTGGTTTAGAAATGGCTAAACCAGTTGCATGGTAGATTTGGGAGAACTAATTTATAAGATTTTTTTGTTATTATTTGTAAGGGAAAGAGTTTTATTATATTTGAAAGACGAAAAATAAAAATTAATTATGTATTTTAAAATAAGAAATAAAAAATTATTCTATATAAATATGTAAAAACTAAAAATTTGAAACATTTAAAAAATTAAATAATTTAAAAATTTTTCTATTGTGTGGTTTTTAGTTTTCATAATTAACAAAAATTAGTAATTTTAATTCATATATTTCTTCTCAGAATGAGATTTTCACTCTGCAGTGGAGTGTGCACTGATATGAAACTTCCTGGCAGATTAAAACTGTGTGCCAGACCGAGTCTCGAACTTGGGACCGAGTTCGAGTCTCAGTCCGGCACACTGTTTTAATCTGCCAGGAAGTTTCATATATTTGTTGATGTGATTCACTTACTTTAAATGAGTAAAATACACATAAATTGTTCTGAAGCAAGTATTTTATCTCTACTGGGGCCATTATTCCTGACCAACAGTGGGTATTTCTTCATATTCATTGAACTGACGTCAAAACTCGTCACTTTAACATCACTAAAGAGGGTGGCAGCGCTGACGTTTTCAAGGGCATTCCAAAAACATTTCCTTCGACAAGTGGGAGATGTCAGTAAAAGATCTCTGATCACAGTCTGCAAATCTAGGCGTCTTCATGGAAAGATATGTTGAGGAGATGTAAAATATGGCCAGTTTTCATAATTATGTTCCCCCCATCGTAGCTCCAACCTGGTAGAACGGGAAAGGAAACAGGATATACAGCAGATAGCAGTACACCACCTGGAATATCTTCTTGAAAGATTTCCAAGATGTACTGAATGAGGCACCTAATGGAGTCACACAACTGGCACCAGTCACAGTTCTGTACAACAGGCTACCTGTGAACCTCATCAGGAAAATTGTGGGTTTCCCGCCATGGTCTCATGTGAAGCCTCGAAGTTTTGTTGATCATGCTTAAATGGATTTGGGCAGCAGCACTGAGGAGAAAGGCATGTACTTGTCAAGTCCTTTAACCTGTCAAATAAAGCAAAGGAACCAGGGTCGTTAAGGATGAAGAAGTCTTTTGAACTAACCATGTGAATCATGTCAAACCATTTCTACAATAAGTACTGTGTCATTTCTTGTTTTAATTTTTGTGTTAATATTAGGTCCAAGCCTATCATTTTTATGAAGTTGGCTTTGTGTGTTACTGCATGTAGAACAGGGTACGCATTAGTGTTTAAAATATCTCTTTTTTGTTGTTGTTTTGGGAGTAATTTTCTGGTGTCATGTTGTTTGCTTCGTGTGAATGACAGTTGTGTGTCACACACCACCCCTGGATATATTTGTGCATATGTCGAGACAGTTTCTCAAAGTCATCGTTTTCTGCTGTGGGCAAATATCTCTCTGGTGTTCGTTATCTGTCTGCTCCATAGGGATTGACACTATTCTGTTTCCTGTGGGCTGTCGTGTTTGTAGTCGAATTGTCTTTCGTTTGGTCAGAAGTTTTGCTTCTACACTGGGGTGCATTCTATGTGAGAGTGTAAATGGACTAGAGATTGGTGCACATCTAAATAGTTTCACATCCTTCTAGTTTCGTTTCGGATGAATACGGCTGCACATAAGTGAATAAGTTCCACTTCAGAATGTGTGTTAGGTGCTTGGGATACTAAGGCGGTCAGAGTTCCCAAGCTCATGACAAGCGTGCAGCGTCATTGGGAGTTGTGTTAGATAGGAGCATGACGCCTCACCAGTTTTCAGAGCACCAAGGTTCATAGTCGTAAGCTTAAAATGTTAAAGGGCCTATAGAGCTGTGAAGGGTCACACCATCATTTTGCAGTTGTCATGACGTCAGGAAGCCCTTTGGGTGTGTGCACAATTTAGAGTGACAAATAGTGACATGTTGAATGTGCAAGTGCCCTGTACTGATACCACAACTGTGCCTGGGTCAACTCATACCTCCTTTACTAATTTTTTGGTTTCGCAGATTTCATGGACACTGTATAAGTAACAGGATCTAACAGGTCTTCATGACTAACAGTGTCTTACGAGTTTCAGAGAAATCAAATCATCCTGATCGGCAGCACGCAGATCATGGATAAATCCAAAACTCACAAAAACCAAATGGGAGATATACCATCTCGTGAGGGATCTCCACGCCATCTGGCAGCACAATAAGGCATCAGGCATCTCAATAAAATGGAATTATAAGTGTAATGTCACTCCTTCTTTGTCATTTATATTCCGCTTGCATACATCAGATATGTTACTCGTTTATTATTTCAGCAATGTCGATGAAAGTGGCAGTCGATGTCAAATCTGACATTATCTTACCATAGTGTGTTTGGGAGATATGTTGCAACTACACCTACAGGTGCGTTCCTCAGGGAAGGGAAGCATAGAATAAAGCAGAAAGAGGTCTAGGTCTGACTCACAAGAATAGAAAAAAGGGAGAGAGGGATATATTTACAATCTACTCAACAGAACTGAAATACATACAAGCAAAAACAAACTAAAAAGTTATATAGACAATGTAAGTTACATTCTTTACCTACTACCCACACTAGGACAAATTACAATTTAATTCCCTGCATGTCTATTGTTTATGCATAGTAACTCATAAGAGTTGTTTCAGAAGTAGGTGGTGATGGGTAGCATTCGATTTCTGATTTCGTTAATGATAAGAACTACTTTCAGCTTATCCTAAAAGGGGGGCCATCAACCATTCGCTTCTAAGTTGTTTACTTGGGTAACTTAGAAATTGACACTAGTTACGGCAGACCCTAGGATTAAGTTTCATATAATATACGTTCATAGAGGCCTATGAGTACAAAAATTACATTATCCTCATCTCATGTTCCTTTTTGCATCTCACAAAAATGATAAATACTGAGGTCTGCAGTGCTTGTGGTTCTTTGCTTCCATGACGGTATAAAATGAAATATGTAACTTTGTTCAACAATGTTTTAACATATTTGTAAGGGTTGTGAACAATCCACCGAAAACAGAATGTGTCAGTGTTGTGCAGTGATCCACAATGGGGCTTGAGTTTGGAGCTTGGTATATGAGCAGTCAGTAGAGTGTTGAGCTGGAGGGAGAGAATACCTGAACCTGACCTGGGGCTCAGCTCGAGACACAACCCATGCACCTGCTGGCATCTGGCTCATAGACAAAGACTGAATTAAAGCAATGAATATCCATGTATGGCTAATAGCACACCACACAGGCAACACTCACACCATCATGTGACACATATGACAGTAATAAATGCAGTAGGGGGCCACCTGTTCCACAATATATCGCCATCAAAGAACAGCATAATGACCACCTGACGAAAGTCTCTGTGAATGACAGCTGCATGACTCCTAATGCTCTCCACTGGGCGTGGTACATATGACCCTTCACCATCTCCAATCCACTCTCCCTTTCTCGTCACACCAACAACAAGACCCTGCCCACCTTTTACCTGGACAAAACACACTACTCTCAAGATACTCCACGTGAAAAATGTTTTGCGTTGATGTATGCATGTAGTCATTATGAGAAGCATTTGCTTGGTGCAATGAGTAAAACACAACCCAGTTTTAACTTGTATATATATATATATATATATATATATATATATATATATATATATATAATCTCTAATGGCACATTTTTATTGTATTATATCTTCTAGTATGTCTCTCATTAATCAACTCAGCATTTTTTCGCTTCAACAAGACACTCTTCTTAGCATTTTATCTCTTTCTCTTAGTGTATAACTGAAATGTTAATAAGGCATAAGGATACATTCAATTCACTACACTTTGCTGGTTATTTTGATAGATAAATACAATTTTAGACTGGATATTTTAGCTCATTTGTATGATAAATTTGTTCTCAGTGGAAGACAATTTACTCATTATTAATTACTTTGCACTGTTTTAGTCATGTAATGTTTAAATGTGTTTTCTTTGTGCATATTCACAATGAAATGCACAGATGTTCAATGTTTTCGTTAGTATGATGACCTTCGATCTTATTATTATGTGATCTTATAGATGTCAACTCTGTCATACTAGATATTCATTTTTGTGATAATCTACTTGTCTATGTACTTCATCCTCTATTCCACCATTACACATTTTATTTTATTACACTGTTCTACTTTTACGATTTGTATGTCTCGGGGTTGACTCCTGCGCCACAATGTTTTTCAAATAAGTGAATATGATTGGATATTAGATCAACATTAATTGATTATCCACTAAACTTTTACACTAAACGTTTGTTGTTCTGGGTCTCATGTTTGTGTGTGGTACTTTCATTAATTGGAGATACAACTGAACGGTGTGCTGGCCTCTATTTTTTCTTTGTGTATGTCTCCAATGTTTTCTTACTGGCACAAGTAGATTTAATTATTGTAATTTGCTATTTGTGCACATTAATTGTAAGGACCTCAGTTCAGTCCAGCACACTCATTCCAAATATCGATGAATGGATAGAAGGTTAGCAATTCTTAACCTCTGTTTCTTTATTGAAACTTGGTTCTTTCGGGCATTTTGTAAAATGCCCATCATAGGCGTCATTTTTTCCCATGGTGTTGTGCCACACTATACCCATTACTGAAGTGAGACAAACACACTGCAAAAAAATCTAGTGTGAGTGGACAGATGGGGGATAATGCAAGATAGCACAGCCTCTGTCCTCTTCATACACTTATTAAGCGCCATCAAATCATCCTATCTTGCATTTATAAAATCTGGACCTGCATACATGCAAATTTTCATTTTGCTACCACATTACACAGTCATGCAAAGTAGGCAATCAGATGCTATGTACTGGCATGTACATCACTGGGAGTAGTATGCATGCATATCATAAGTCTGTTCATTTCACTCAGAAGACGAGTGAGAACTTTTGGCTGTGAGGAGGCCAACCGCTCACAATACCAGGAGGTGTGGAAACATCCGGTCACTGGGAATTGCGGACAGAGTCCCAACCCATGGCTGGCGGCTTCCTCTTTCGACGTTGGGTCTAAGGATCCAGAATGACAGACTCTCACTATTTTTACGATGGCTGGGGGTAGACTTCTCCCAAAAGCCTCATGTTTTGGGTGGGAGCTCGCTAGCTATGGTCATGGCTGTGCTATTGTTTGGGACAATTTGGAGAAAATGGTGGACAAGCTCCACGGTATTGCTGAGAGAACGGCGCCACATGTAGCAACCCAATTATCATATTGTGTTTGCGACCATCGCCAGAAAGCTTTGCGCACAAACTCCTTGCAGATGCTATCATAGGCTACTCAACTGTAAGCACATGTTTGCAGTCATCGTCGGGAATTGGCGGGAAGGTATGGAATTGCCACCTGAGTTGACAGAACACGATGGTGTTTGTTGAAAGGCCACAATTCGTGAAAGTTTTGTTTGTCGGCGGCGAGTGGTCGAGCTCTGCCACAAGTGGAGTGCTCACTCTCTGGGTGTGGGCCGGAAGAGAATTGAGAGGGTTGGTTCCTGGCCGCCGTAGGAGTTGGTCACATACCCTGCCGCCCTTGCTGCAAGAGTAATTTTATTCGCAGGTTCACTTGTCCAGCCACCTGGACAAACACTTAGTTTTTTTCACACTCGCGCTTCGATCGGTCTCGAAGGTGGCCGACCACGAGTAGCAGCCGCTATCAGCACGCCGCCTTGCGTCGTGCTGTCAGTGGTATACGCAACTCCGACCTGCAGCGATTCAGTTGATGTACAGCTGTCCAAAATTCGAAGAGACGTTTCCCAGCGGTGGCATCTGTAGAACCAGCGTGCCTCCTTAGGTGATATCATGGTGCTGCACCCGTTTACCCACTTGTTTATCGTAATTGTACATTTCACCTGTTATCTTTGCTTCCCATTTTCGAAGCAGAGAAGCACACTAGATCCCACGCATTGTCGTTTGTACTAGATTTTTGCCAACACCACTATCAAGTGAGGACTGTTTACATGTTTTGTTTATGTTAATATATATATATATGACTGTTCCTTGAACAAATTCATGATCAATTTTGTGTTCCATTTAAAGTAAATAAATGTAATTATAAATTTTCTGGACATTTATTTGTTCACCTGTCATACTCACCAGAATCCTTTCCCATCATCATTTGATTAATCAATTTAATGAACAAATTATATGGGAGGTTAGACACACCACATAGGATTTATATCAATGCCATTATAAGTTTGCGTTACACACCTTGTGCAGATTCAATATAAACTCACTTGGATGTGATTTTCATAACATTGTGATTCTGCACCCTATTTTTCATGTCACTTAATGGCCCCGTGATAGCAAACGCACGTCAAGTTTCCACACAATACATGTGTCATTACTATCATAGTATCGTTTGTAGCTGCTTCAACATGTTCGCACTCTTAGAGAGAGAGAGAGGGAGAGAGAGAAAGAGAGGGGGGGGGGAGAGGGAGAGCCAGTGAGTTAGAATTTGCATATATGTGTTATATATCTTGGTTATTAGCACAAGTATTATTCCATATCGTTGGAACGAGCATTTTTCCTATTCAAAAGCGTTAAATTCCATACTTCCCACAGAAAAAGCACTTTGAATAATGGAAATTTCAAACTTTGCAAGTGGTATCTTCCCTATTCTGCATGGTGTTTGTCTAAAATGTAGCATAAACATGAATCTCAGTCTGGTACACAGTTTTAATCTGCCAACAATGTTTCATTATCAGCCCACACTCTGCTGCAAAGTGAAAATATCATTATACTTGCGAGAAGTTGATGCAGCTGCAAGTTCTTTGCGATGATTTAAACACTGAGGCAGATCGTGAGAGTTTCTGAAAGAACTGCAATTCACAATTGCGCTGTCTAAAGTGTTACAAATTATTTAAATGTTTCAGACATCCCTTCCTCCCCAAAAAATGGAATTTTAATAATGTAATCATTTTACCCAATTAACTATTTAGGGGCCTTTTGCCCAATTTAGGGGGATTTCAGATGCAATATAGGGGGAAACTGTGCTTCATATTAAGCAACACTGCTTGATAGATGCTGTAGCCTCATCACGTGCGCTATGTGCTTGACAAAGTCACTGAGCTAGAGCAGTATGTCCAGAACATGCCGTTTTTAGAATAATGTTTTAGGAGATACAGCTTAAACTCAATGGTGACAGGATCTGTAATCAGTCGTTCCAGTGCTAAAGGAAAGATGTACTCAAAAGTTACAACGTCTTTTTCTTACATCAAACTCCTTACTAACTTTTAAGTTTCAACTTGTCTTTCCTTTTCTCTGACTTTAGTACACATATTTTTTTGTCCGTGCTCTGTCATCGTGCCAGGGACAATACAATCGCCCCACATGTTCTTCCATATGTGAACGCAAAGCATCAGCTAAATCTGTCATAAACACCTGAGGACGTATTTTTCCTACTACACTCTTTGTTTCATTACAAAGTAGTGATAGCAATTCTTGATCAGATCTGTTTGAAATAAGCACAAGGAAAACTTAGTCATGTCATCAAGCTCAAGAAGTGCGATTAATTCAAAACCACAACCATTAGTTCCATCGACATAAATACAATTGCTGCTGAACTTCTTCAAAATTTCAGATTGAGCATTATTCATAATAAAGAGGACAAAGTCCTCCCTTATCAGGAGTGGATGACTTTGGCTGCGTGCATCTTGTGGTTTGTAGAACAGCAAGCAAGGGTTAACTCTAGCACTGATTTCATTTACCCACGCTTCTAAATCAGTGACATCGTCCTTATGTCTCGTGACATTGGAACAGAAGTTATTGTACTGCTCAATGTTGTTTGTCACCGCATGGAAATGCTCCAGCTTTGAATAAGATGAAATGTCTCGTAATTTGTCAGGTATCACAAGGAATAGAATTCTGATTGCGATGTCAACAGCTTATGTGTGCCTTTCTTCTTCTATCAAATCTAAATGACTAATAACACTTTTACACTCACATGAGTAACCACGTATTTTACTTTACAGTTACCATCTCCAAATTCGGTTACTTGAGTGTCGGAAGGGTCAACACCTTCTGTCTGATTAGTCCCTTGAGTTTTCATGTGACATATGCCCTTACTGTTAGATGGATATTGCCCGGAACGATGACATACAAAGAAATGCCGAGTGGCGTTGTTCAAAGTACAGTACTGCTCGCACTTTTTTTATGGAAAGTGACAATGTGTTTCTCTCAGTGTGCTACTTCCAGTCACCGAATTTCTGGAAAGATACAAATTCAGTCACTTCTGATGCAATCGACACAGCATGTTTCACTGACAAGTGATCATAATAGCATTTCTTCGAAACAACTGAAATATCGCACAATGGATATTTCCTTTTCATACAGCTATTCTCCAATGGATGTGTGGTTCTTTCCCGATGCATTAAATTTAGCTCCTGGTTGAACTGTTTGCCACATAAACTACACAAATATTTGTAAAAATGTGCTACCTCTTCCAGCTTTGGCTCTTTCTGTAAGAGATTGTCTCCATGGAGCAAGTTGCACGTCACATTGTAGACCAGCGGTTGTCAAACTGCGGCCCGCTGGCCGCAAGTGGCCCAAATAAAGTATTTGTGTGGCCAGCGGTCCTCAGCTGTGTTTTATAATTATATGCATCAAGCAACTAACAGCTGAATCAGGAAAAGTCAACTAACGTTAAGAGCTTCTTAAGAGTATATTTTTCTTGCTTGGTAAGCAAAAATAAAGAATTCTTACAGAGACAGTATTACTTTAAGATGTGCTCAATTTAAATTGATGTTGAACGATGGCGAATTTGGCCATGAGCTTACATCAGGGGCAGAGTGATATGTAGTGTGGCCACTATGGGGTTAATAGAAGTGAGGGGTGGGGGAGATTATTTTATTGTTTTCTTTCTATGCTGGCACCAATCAGCTGCTATAGTATAAATGTCAAATGGAAGCAACATCGATGAGTCTTCAAATGTGGTACATGTCTGTAGCAAGTAATATGTAATCTAATTAACGATGCTGTAATACAACATGATGAGTAAAAGGAAAATATTATAAATACATTTGTGACCATGTTTCAAATTGCAAAATATTGTTATTAATTAATATTACACACTAATTTACGGAGATTGTCACTTAATAGTAATATTGGGAGGGGAAGGTATGGTAAAGTGGCCAGAATGGGAAAAGTGGCCACTGCATATTTTTTGCCCTGAACAGGTCTGCTGCATGCCGAGAGGAGGTCAAACTAATACTGATATATGTAAGGCTGTTGTTGTTAGTTTGATTGAAAGAGGATGCTTGTTCTATTATTTTTTTTAGTGAAAACGTTTTAGTCTTTGAGTTGTCTGATGTAAGATAAGTCATCTATTATTTGTGTTACCTCACTTGTATGGAGAGTAATAATATTTTACAATATCAGTGTTTAAACAACGCACTTCGCCTACAGATGTAGATCCTTTTTATTTACTTCAACCTGACAGTTTCTACTGTAAATCACTAATGCCAACATGGCATCGGGTCGGGAAAAGTGGCTACACTACTCATCAGGAGTCAGCAAAGTGTTCACTGCACTAAGAGTTAGTTACCCCAAAAAAACATGCATAATACAACAGTTAAAACTGACTTATAAACTCCTTTATGTACAAAGCTATCATCTGCCTTTATGTCCCTTTGTGGCAATTTTAAATTAACTTATTTATATTATTGAAAACTGTCTCTGTTCTGTTTATATTTGGCCCAATACAAAATGCCAGTTGCAGGCGCTTGGTATTCTTTCAGATAATAGGGGGTGAAGATGCCTAGAAAATGTGCCACGAAATCAAGAAAAATAAATATGGGATTCCGTTTCTACAGCACTGGCCACAGTACCCACTTAGGCACAGAAAATGAGTCACTTCGCAAGCCTTTAGAAAAATGAATTTAGTTCCAATACATTATTTTCCTTTACACTTAAAAATATTTGGTGTCATACCTTACAAGATATACATTCAAAATGTGTATGTGGTAAGCTTCTTTCAGTAACAATGGGTTGCCGAAAATGAAATTGCTCTTTGAATAGCTACTTTAACCCCTCCCTCCTTCTTTCCCTGCCTCTTTGCCTATGCTGTACAAGGTGCCACCTACAGTATCAATATTGGCTCTAACACATGAAGTTTGATGATCAATACTCTAGACTAAAAATCGCGGCCAGACGTCCCATATTTGATGGGACAGCCGCTTTTTTTGAGTCTCTGTCCCTTTATTTTTTTAAGGTAGAATGAGACGCCGAAATGTCCCTTTTTTGTGGCGGTGACTTACCAGTATAAAATGTCGTTAACTATAATTCTTAAAAATTCAATATGTTTAGTACTGCACCAGTTTTATGAAAAATTTAAATGTACTAACAATTGACAAAGTAAAGTGCTATTCATATTATGAGTCTACAATACATATAGATCTGGAACCACTTGGAGACTTCGCTTGTAAAAGTACAGTTGCAGACGACAATTGAACTGTGATGACTTGTCTTTTATGTGAACGCTGCCAACAGTAGCGAAAACTGTAAACCTATATACTAGAATGCGAGTCAAAAGAAGTTGATTACAGTTGTGACTTTGGCAGAACAGCATTTGTGAAACAACAAAATACAGCGAACTTTTTTAAACTGTGAGTACTAAAACACTTGAAATTAATAATATGCCACCTAAAAAAGAGTTCCTATACATTTAAAATATAATTTCTGACTCAGATGTCCGATGTACTTGCAGTGTAAGCCATGGGGGACGATCGAACGTATTACAACATACAAACAGTGAAAAACATAAAAGAATAGTGAGTGCAAGTGCTTCCCCTATCAGGGTATTGACTATTTTTTTAGTGAATGTCCTTGTGATAAAGAAATGAAATTAGCAGCTGCTGAAAGAGTGTTCACTTACCATACTGTTAAAAAGATGAACTTTAATCCCACTTGTGTAAATTTTTGCAAAATGCTATGTGTTAAAAGTTGACTCCCTGAAGAAGATTCATTCTTGACCTAAATATCAATCAGAAATGACTTCTGCACTAAAAATTCTAGAAGACAGCTTGGCTGAATGAATTCAGAGTTACTATGAATTACATATTTATTTTTTGTTAGTTTTGAAACCCTCTAATTTATGATTAAACAATTCTACACATTCTCTTTCGATCTGTTTCATTGAGAAAAATTTTAAATGTCCTATTTGATTGTTTCAAAAATAAGGCCCTTGCAATAGCGGAGGTGTATGTACCAAAGTATGCCTTCTTGATTTTTTTGCAACATATTGTACGAAGCGTACTATTTCATGCCTGCTAAGCGTGAATGGACGATACACCTTGGATATGAACGAACTCACCATTTGACTACAGCCTAGTCGGCGGGCTGGAGTTGAATCATGAGAATAGCACAGGCGTATGACACAACCTGCCTATTGGTGCCGGTTATCTGTCGAGTTCAGTCTGCTGTGTGGGAAGATAATTGTAGTATGCAATCTGCTGGCTTGTAGCTCTCAGAATAAGCTTTACTGAGTGCATGTAGTGCAGTGTATTGAAAGTAGTGTTGTGTAACGATGACACCATTCAACAAACCTTTAGAGAATTTAGCATAATTATATAATTTATTAAGCACAGTGAGTGATTATGTCTGTGTGAGCATCATATAGTCACAGATATGGAAAAGCTAAATGTAGGTGGATATAAGCTTACAGAACATGTAAGTAGAGACACTATGGAGAGAAGAAGAATTGCCAAATATGTTGAAATTTATCATAGTGTGAAAAACCTAGAAACATATAGAATCATGTGCCTCTGAGCTTAAAATAAATAATAGTACTTCCCCATTGGGAAATATTCAGCTGTTTCTGAAAAACTTGGATTCTTTGTTACTCTGTCTGTTAGACAGAGGGAAGCAAATTATCGTCTGTGGGAATTTCAGGGTAGATTTTCTGCAGGAGTCTAATAGAAAGAATTACCTTGAAGTATTACTTGGTTCTTTCAGTTAGACATCAGTTATTGATTTTCTACTTGTGTAGCACAGAAGATAATGTTTTTATAGACCAAGATAAATTTAATGAAATAAAAACTTTTCCTGTTGAGAATGGTCTTTCTGATCATGATGCACAGCTAGTTACAGTGTATGAAATAGCTCTATACAGTAATGCAAAACAGTTCTCCAAAATTGTGTTCAACTAACGATTTAACAACTGCAATTTGTAGAGAAAGCTTACAAGAGTTAGACTGGGAAGAAGTGTACTGGGAATCTGACGGAAATTTAAAATTTAATCTGTCTCATGATACCTTTGTGAGTGTATTTGAAAACAGTTTCCTTAAGGAAACAGTGAAATACAATTGTAAGAAACCATCTAAAAAGCTGTGGCTTACTAAAGAGATAAAAATGCCTCATAAACAAAAAAGGGAAATGCATCTTATAGCTAGAAAGAGTAATGATTCACAAACAGTCAAGCATTATAAAAAGAATCAAGAACAGTGCCCCACAGGGTTCAGTGTAGAGTCCCCTATTGTTCTTTCTATATGGGGGGGGGGTGTTCATTTTAACTGAAGACATTGAAATATCTCGGAAACTACACATCAGATCAAAAAAGTTGTAATTCCAATTTGTTTGTGTTGGAGGGATACACAGAATAATACCACACTCGGCCCCCACCCCACCATGCATCTGGATGGCAGCGGACAACTTTGAAATATTCTATAGGAACACCTATTTTTTATTGCAGATAACGAGTCTACAACAAAACCTACATACATTTTGTCTCAAGGGTTTTCTTCGTTTCGCCACAGATGGGCGCTGTAATCAGTGGAATATTAATGGGTACATAATCTTATTTATGACGTGGTGCTCATGGTCTCTGAATATCCAATGGCACTTGGGAGCCCGCCTCCATGCTGCAATGGTAGGACAGGCCAGTATTTCATAGCTTATGATTGGAAACCCCATTCGCAACATTGTATTCCTCCAATGTATCAAACAGGGTACTACTCCACAAACCTCTGTTTTCGTGGCTTGAGGTGAACTATACTCTACTTTTCCAGTTAGGGTAAGTGTTCAGACATAGTACTGCTGACTTCAGTACATTTAGTGATCTGCTTTACAAATGACCATCCAGAGTACGGAAACATATCTGTACAGTCTGTTCCCCATGATGCAACAACATACATTAACCGACCAAGGACGTTGATGGTCAACTTGCCGTAATCAGTAGGGATTGTCTACACTCCAGTGAATGTAGACTCTTAAGAAAATAGTACCACAGCAGAGAATGTGGGGATCGTTTGCATTTGTTGACGAGCCCATTCACAAAACACTACCCTATTATGGAAATTGGTGCCATGCAGTTATAGATGCAGTGACACGAGGTATGAATGACACTTATGACAATGCAAAATTGCCACAATACTACCTACAGACGTATGAGAATTGGCCTAATTAATGGGCGCTTATCTGTGTGTTGTTGTGCAATGCCACTGGTACAGCTATTTCATCAGTTTCTCCTGTAACACGTTTGCTTCGTTTCCTTTTGCCAGTCTGTACGCGGCCATCAGACATAAAGGCGTTCACAACCTTGTAAATGAACAAACGAGAGCGAGCTTTCTGATCATTTCAGTTTTTTCTTCTGTGTTTGCAACATTCATCGTCCACTTGTACGTCTGTTCTTCAAAGGGTAGGTAGGTATGCAGGCAATAAACACTATACAAGCACTGTTATGTTTAGAGCCGTTATCTGTTCTTCATCTGCACAATATGTGAGATCTGGTGACAGTGTTGTTGTGTTATGTTGTAGATAGCTTTGTGGCCACAGTGGCGGTCGAGTAGTCCCTCATGGATAAGTCGGAGGAATACAACATTGCAAATGATGTTTCCAATGAGAACTTCTGCAATACTTTGCTGTCCTACCCTCACAGCGTGAGGGTGGGGTCCCACATGCCATTGGGTACTCAAGGGTCATTGAGTATGTGAAGAAAACGGCTCCTGGAGATATACTATGACTGTGAATTTTGCAATCAGAAAATGTTTAAAGAAAAACTGCATGAAATAAATTAATATACTATAAACCCCAAGAACCTGTATTACTTCCAGAAATTTCAAAAGCAAACCTCTACATGAGAAGTTTCTCACTCCTGTTAAAATTGTGACAGTAAAATCCTTTGATAGTGAAACAGTAAAAGACGCTAAAGGTAATTTGATAAACAAGGACGTAGTATACTGTAACTTTGCTTACCAGTAACAGTTAAAACCAGATAAAAAAATTCAAATGGTTCAAATGGCTCTCAGCACTATGGGACTTAACTTCTGGGGTCATCAGTCCCCTAGAACTTAGTACTACTTAAACCTAACTAACCTAAGGACATCACACACACACCCATGCCCGAGGCAGGATTCGAACCTGCGACCGGCAAAACCAGATAAATTTGCATCTAAACATGAATAAATGGAAATATGATCTTCAGTAACATATAAACAAAGATTGCGTACTTTGACAGCTGTTAGATCCAAAGTTCCCTCTAATACATCAACTTGAACCAATGGCGAGTGAGCAACTTCTTTGTAATTGGTCGGTGTAAATAACTTTAATGTCAGATGCCACATACCACAGTACAACACATAAATTTTCCTTCCTAAACTATACTTGCATACTTCCTAATACATGTCAAAGCATGCCCTTCCAAAGACACACACAATACATGCAATGACTAGTACAAATACACTGAAAAGCAAAACAAATAAATGGTGGCAATAACTACTGCTACTCGGGGGGTCAACAATCACTGAAGGTGAACACTCTTTATAATACACTACTTTCATTTACAGAGAAAAACATTAAGAAATAGTCTATTACAAAGCAATAAGAAATTAAATTGCGTACAATTGTTTCTCAAAGAGAGGAATCGGTTTGAGTCTTATCTGTTCTGGGTTGGTGTGATGTGGTGACGGAGGTAGAAGCAGTTAGAAGCCGCTCATACGAGTCCTATAAGTTCATCCAGTCATGTCTTTGCCATTAATATATCCTCTTTTCTTACATCCTGTTTCGGCTGGTGGTGGTAATAAGTTGCGCAGCATCCATTTGTTGTAGACCGGAACAAAGTAACTGTTTATGCAGAACTTGAGGATCGTATTAGTTCAGCTGCAACTATCACACACAACAGTTTGCCACAGCCCATACATTGTGTTTAAATTAACATTCCATTTGCTATAATTTGCCAATTGCGATGTTAGACAGTCCATCTACTGTTAGTATTCATAATTTACAATAACACTGTTTCCGCGAAAACAGTCACTTATGTAGCAACACAGTTCACAGTTTCCACATTAGCGGATAGTGTTCTAGCATACGTCATATATCGTAGTCAAGAAACTGAGCAATATTAAAGTCACAGTTTATGTAGTACAGTTCAATTCTAAACCGACTACAATGCTGTCTGTTCACGAATGCATTGTCACTGCCACAAACTTCATTCTGCAAAAACCAACAGCACTCATGTAATACAATGTCCGTTTAGAATGTCCATCACAAAGTCAAATTTCAAATCGTGTCTCACACACGAAACTCCGGTATTTATAGCCCATTAAACGCACACCATCACTGTACACAATACTTGCCTTCGTACCGCCACTCTCACACACCATCCACAACTGTCTGCCACACTGTTCGACCTGAGAGCTATCGATACCTCTTTCGTTCCACATTCTGGTTCACACTACACATTTTATAAAATGATTTGAAAGATCATAAGAAATAAATCTAAGTCCTTACATAAACTCATATAGCAAACAGCAAAGTAAATGTAGTCACACTTCATGTTCTACACATACAACCAAATGAAAAATATTTTACATCATCAGAAATATGTCTATGAAGTACAATGTAGTAAAAGAAAGAAAAAAAATATCATGTGTGGCCCCCACTTTATCACGAGATTCTCCCAAGAACTTCTCAAGACAAAATGTCCTTGACACATGCGAGTCCCATCTACCTAAAACTAATTATGGTCTTTGATTATGTCAGTTTAAATTTTAAAATTACACTTCAGAAAATATAGCCTCAATAATCCAATATATCATGATCAGGTACGAAATTGATCCAATAATAATGAAAGAGTATATTACAAACTTCTTATCAAAGAATATCAGTAGCTCCAGAAATAAATGTGCCATTGGGTTTATGATCCAGGAAAGAGCAACAAGAAATGTATGCATTTGTGCAAATATTCGAGCAAAAGAAATAATTACCATAAATTGTAGACATATCTAATCAGTTCCTTACCTAGAATATTATTACACAACCCTTGTCATCGCATCTTTGAGTGTGTTTACTATTGCTTCACATTAATGGTTCTATATCAGCGAGTTCCATTCATAGCAATTTTTTTTCGTATACTTGAATGTTCTGTCATTAAATTCCTTTACAAATAGTAATTGCATGAGTTTTTCTTATAGTATGTCGTATCTCTTGGAAGTTTTTGCTTTCCATCATAAGCTGTAACAACTCCACCTCGATTTTCAAGTTACTAATTAAATATCTCGCCATATTTCCAAACTTCTCACCCCATGTTTCAACTTACTTTTTCGTTATTCCAAATCACAATACTACAAAATCCCACATGCAGGAACTTCTCTTTAACCATTTCTTTCGATTAAGTCATCAATATTGCCATTAAATCCTACACCTCGATGCTTAGTAGTACCTTCAACTAACCAATCATCAAATTTATCTACTTTCAAAGCAAACTTATACACTCTACCTCAACCCATAACTCCTGGATCCCAAATATTTCTCTAAACAACAATTCCTATCTTATTCACACTCACTGGTTTTGTCAATCTAATATTATATGGTTTCAAATCTACTATATTTTAAGACCAAATTTCTTCTTTAAATTCGTTTAAACTTATACACATCAAAAAATTTTGAAATCTCATTATTCATCTCTTTAGTTTTTTCGTATGTCTTCACTAAGACTAGGTCTCCTACTTTAATATAAACCTTCTTCGTTTTCTCATCATGTCGTCTCCCCCATTCCTCCAACTTCTTTTCTGCCAATTCTTTAATTCTTTTCTCTTTCTCATCTCAACGTAATTCCTCTCTGTGGGGAAAAGACAATTTCTCCTGAACAAAACGCAAAGATTTCTTTCTCTTCATAATATCATAAGAAGTAAATCCCATTACATCATGACTTACAGTACTGATTACATCCTCAATATTTTCCACAGTATCTCCCCATGAACTATGGTTGTTACTGTTGTAGCATATTGTATAGCACACCTGCCCAATTTCCCTCTGTATAATGCACTGCAGGATTTCCTGCCAGATGGTAAGTTGATATATATATTACTGTTATTCCATGGTTGGCAAGGCCTTCCTTCCACTTCTTACTCATAAGCTGTGTCCTGTAATCCGAAAGTATGGCCTTCGGTTTACCATACTTTACGATATAGTCCTTTTCTAATTTAGTCAAGGGATAGAGTTTTATTTAGAGAATACTTCCAACACTACAAAGATATAAGGAAAACCTAATTTTGTTTTCCGCAAAGGGCAATAAAAATCCACTGTTAACAGTTCTATTAACAATTCCGTTAAGTCATCTGGTCTGACATGTTGCAAGGGAAGTCTGCATGTCTGATTAGAAATCTTTGCTCTTTGACATTTGTCACACATCTTAATATGATTGTTTACCCGCCTCACCATGCTGTCAAAATTTACGCACTCTTTCAATGTTTGTATACACTTTTTTGCTCCTATGTGTCCAGAACTCAAATAAATAGAGTCAATTATATCATCTTGTACTCACTTGGCCAACACACATTCCAATCCTCTGAATTTTCATAAGCTCACCTAAATAAAACCCCACCATGCATCTTGTAACATTTCGCCAATTTATTATTACTACCTGGCATATCTAAGTCCCTCTTTATCATTTTCCATATTTCATCGTGATTCTGATACCTCTTCATGTACTGACAGATACCTTCTATTTTCTTTTCTCCAGGAACTCCCTTTATATACAACAACTTAACATGTTCCTCACCTACATCCTGTCTTGCTTTTCCATCTTCTCCGGATGGTAACCTTGAGAGTGTCTGCTATTTTGTTTTGTGTGCCATAACGCATTTTATTCCAAACTCAAATTGTTGCATAAACAATGTCCATCTAGTCAATCATGTATGTAACAACTTAAATTTCTTTAAAAAAATAGAGTTCTATGGTCAGCGTAAATGACAGTTTTGTTGCCCCACAGGTAGTCTCCGAATTTTTGAATTCCCAAATTATAGCCAAAGCTTCTCTTTCAGTCAAACTGTAATTTCTTTCATGTTGTTGTTGTGGTCTTCAGTCCAGAGACTTCTGAATCTGTTTAGTGTATTCATCTCTCAGTCTCCCTTTACGAGTTTTACCCTCCACGCTTCCCCCCAACACTAAATTGCCGATCCCTTGATGCCTCAGAATGTGTCCTACCAACCAATTCCTTCTTCTAGTCAAGTTGTGCTACAAATTCCTCTTCTCCCCAGTTCTGTTTAGTGCCTCCTCATTAGTTACGTGATGCATCCATCTAATATTCAGCATTTTCTGTAGCACCACATTTCGAAAGCTTCTATTCCCTTCTTGTCTAAACTATCTACCATCCATATTTCACTTCCATACATGTCTACACTCCATACAAATACTTTCAAAAAAGACTTCCTGACACTTAAATCTATACTCGATGTTAGCAAATTTCTCTTCTTCAGAAACACTTTCCTTGCCAGTGCCAGTATACATTTTATATCCTCTCTACTTCGACCGTCATCAGTTATTTTGCTTCCCAAATAGCAAAACTCATCTACTTCTTTAAGTGTCTCATTTCCTAATCTCACCTTCCCTCAGTGTCACCTGATTTAATTCGACTACGTTCCATTATCCTCCATTTGCATTCGTTGATATTCATCTTATATCCTCCTTTCAGGACACTGTCCATTTCGTTAAACTGATCTTCCAGGTCCTTTGCTGTCTCTGACAGAATTACAATGTCATCGCCAAACTTCAAAGTTTTTATTTCTTTGCCATGGATTTTACTTCCTACTCTGAATCTTCCTTTTGTTTCCTTTACTGGTTGCTCAATATATAGATTGAATAACAATGGGGATAAACTACAACCTTGTCTCACACCCTTCCCAATCACTGCTTCCCTTTCATGTCCCTCGACTCTGATAACTGCCATCTGGTTTCGGTACAAATAGTAAATTGCCTTCCGCTCCCTGTATTTGACCCCTTCCACCTTTAGAATTTGAAAGAGAATGTTCCAGTCCACATTGTCAAAAAATTTCTCGAAATCTAGAAATGCTAGAAACGTAGGTTTTCCTTTCCTTAATCTATTTTCTAAGACAAGTCGTAGGGTCAGTATTGCCTCACATATTCCGGCATTTCTACGGAATCCGAATTGATCTTCCCTTGGTGTCAGCTTCTACCAGTTTTTCCATTTGTCTGTGAACATTCGTGTCAGTATTTTGCACTTGAGACTTATTAAGCTGATAGTTCGGTAATTTTCACACCTTTCAACACCTGCTTTCTTTGAGATTGGAATTATTGTATTCTTCTTCAAGTCTGAACGTATTTCGCCTGTCTCATATATCTTGCTCAGCAGATGGTAGAGTTTTGTCAGGGCTGCCTCTCCCAAAGCTATCAGTAGTTCTAATGGAATTTTGTCTACTCCCGAGGCTTTCTTTTGACTTAGTTCTTTCAGTGCTCTGTCAAACTCTTCACGCAGTATCATATCTCCCATTTCATTTTCATCTCTTTCCTCTTCCATTTCCATAATATTGCCCTCAAGTACATCGTCCGTGTGTAGATCCTCTATATACTTCTTCCACCTTTGTGCTTTCCCTTCTTTGTTTAGAAATGGGTTTCCATCTGACTTCTGGTAGTCATACAGGTTGTTCTCTATTCTCCAAAGGTCTCTTTAATTTTCCTGTAGGCAGTATCTATCTGACGCCTAGCGATATATGCCTCTACATCCTTACATTTGTCCTCTAGCCATCCCTGCTTGGCCATTTTGCACTTCCTCCCGATTTCATTTTTGTGACGTTTGTATTCCTTTTTGCCTGCTTCATTTACAGCATTTTTATATGTTCTCCTTTCATCAATTAAATTCAATATTTCTTCTCTTACCCAAGGCTTTCTACTAGCCCTCATCTTTTACCTACTTGATCCTCTACTGCCTTTACTATTTCATCTCTCAAAGGTACCCATTCTTCTTCTACTGTATTTCTTTCCCCTGTTCTTGTTAATTGTTCCCTAATGCTCTCTCTGAAACTCTCTACAACCTCCAATTCTTTCAGTTTATCTAGGTCCCATCTCCTTAAAGTCCCACCTTTTTGCAGTTTCTTCAGTTTTAATCAACAGTGCATAACCAATAGATTGTGGTCAGAGTTTACATCTGCCCCTGTAAATGTCTTACAATTTAAAACCTGCTTCCTAAATCTCTGTCTTACCATTATATAATCTATTTGAAATCTTCCAGTGTCTTCAGGCTTATTCAATGTATACAATCTTCTTTCATGATTCTTGAGTCATGTCATGCTTAAGCATGATTAAGTCAAGCTCTGCACAAAATTCCACCAGGTGGCTTCCTCTTTCACTCCTTAACTCCATTCCATATTCACCTACTACTTTTCCTTCTCTTCCTTTTCCTACTATCGAATTCCGGTCCCCCATGCTATTATATTTTCGTGTACCTTCATTACCTGAATAATTTCTTTTATGTCTTCATACATTTCTTCAATCTCTTCGTCATCTGCGGAGCTAGTTGGCATATAAACGTGTACTATTGTCGTAGGCGTGGGCTTTGTGTCTATCTGGGCTACAATAATGGGTTCACTAAGCTATTTGTAGTAGCTTATCTGTGACGCTACTGTTTCATTCGTTATTAAACCTACTCCTGCATTGCCCCTATTTGATTATGTATTTCTGACCCTGTATTCACCTGACCAGTTTCCCTTTTTAAATTTTATAACCTACCTGCCCAATTAAGGGATCTGACATTCGATGCTCCAATCTGTAGAATGCCAGTTTTGTTTCCCCTAATAATGACATCCTCCTGAGTAGTCCCCACCTGGAGATCTGAATGGGGGACTATTTTACCTCCAGAATATTTTACCTAAGAGGATGCCACATCATTTAACCACACAGTAAAGCTGCATGCCCTTGACAAAAATTACAGCTGTAGTTTTCCTTGCTTTCAGCCATTCACAGTACCAGCACAGCAAGGCTGTTTTGGTTAATGTTACAAGGCCAGATCAGTCAATCATCCAGACTGTTGCCCCTGCAAATACTGAAAAGGCTGCTGCCCCTCCTCAGGAACAACATGTTTGTTTGGCCTCTCAACAGATATCCCTCCATTCTGGTTGCACCTACAGTATTGCTGAGGCACGCAAGCCTCCCCACCAATGGCAACATCCATGGGTCATGGGGGAATTTCTTTCATACACCATTAATAATCTGCATTCAGAAGCAATTGTCCTATGATCTTCCTTTTCACCATCCCCAAAATTTTGAAATAATTAAACTCCAATACTGTAACCACTAGAATCAGTTCCCAGACAAAAAGTTCAACTAAGGTCCGGATGGTGCAAAATCCTGTCCTCTTTCAAGGCGCCTTTTTTGAGATAGTTAAATTCTTCTTCACATTCATCTGTCCAAACAAAGGGTACTTCAGGACTTAACAATTTGTTTAAACATGGGTTGTTGAACACTTGTCCAGACACAAAATTTCTATGAAAATTACACAAACCTAGGAATGACTTCAACTGCTTCCGAGCCTTTAGAGATGAACACTCTTTAATTGCTTTTATCCTTTCAGGGTCAACCTTAATACCAGCAGTACACAAGATTCTACTTAAGAATGTTATTATTTTCTTAGAAACTCATATTTCTTAAGTCTAAGGGTCATGCCCCCTTTCCTCAAAGCTTTAAACACCTCATCCAAAGTCTACAATGCTTTTCCCAAGACTCAGTGGCAACTGACAGGTCGTCCACATACATCATTATTTTGGAACCCAACTCTGGTCCTAATACTTGGTCGAGGGTCCGAATGAACACCGACATACTAATATTTAAACCAAATGGAACCACAGTGTGTTGGTAACATTTCCCATTTACCAAAAAAGCAATGGATTTTTTACACTCCTTTGCGAGTGGACCTTGCCAGTACCCACCTGTCAGATCAAGACTGCTCGTATGATTCATATGGTAATATTTTTGAAATATTCCATCCATATTCTCAGGGCAATAAGTCTCCCTACTCACTATGGTATTCACCATCCTAGCGTCTATGACCACTCTCACACTGTCATCTTTCTTGCCAAAAACTATTGTATTCACTTTCACTTCCCTCTATAACACCACACTCGATCATCCTCTCAATTCCCTTACATACTGCTTCTCTCAAAGCGAATGGTATAGCGAAAGATTTTCTTGCAAAGGGTTCTACATCTATATCTATATCTACATGGTTACTCTGCAATTCACTCTAAGTGCCTGGCAGAGGGTTCATCGAACCATTTTCATACTACTTCTCTACCATTCCACTCTCGAATGGTGCGTTGGAAAAAGGAACACCTAAATCTTTCCGTTCGAGCTCTGATTTCTCTTATTTTATTATGATGATAATTTCTCCCTGTGTAGGTGGATGTCAACAAAATAATTACGCATTCGGAAGAGAAAGTTGGTGATTGAAATTTTGTAAATAGATCTCGCCGCAAAGAAAACCACCTTTGTTTCAGTGACTCGCCCCAACTAGCGTATCATATCAGTGACACTCTCACTTCTATTGCGCGAAAACACGAAACGAGCAGCCCTTCTTTGTACTTTTTCGATGTCCTCCGTCAATCCTACCTGGTAAGGATCCCATACTGTGCACCGGTATTGCGGCAGAGGACGGACAAGTGTAATGTAGGCTGTCTCTTTAGTGGGTTTGTCGCATCTTCTAAGTGTTCTGTCAACAAAACACAGTCTTTGTATCTTCTTCTCCACAATATTATCTATGTGGTCTTTCCAATTTAAGATTTGTGCAATTTATCGTATACCAAAAATTTATCGGATTTATTTTAGTACCCATGTGGATAACCTCACACTTTTCTTTGTTTAGTGCTAATTGCCACTTTTCGCACCATACTGAAATTCTCTCTAGATCATTTTGTAACTGGCATTGATCATCTGATGATTTTACTAGATGGTAAATTAGTGTCACCTGCAAACAATCTAAGGGCTCTGCTCAGATTATCGCCTAGATCATTTATAGAAATCAGGAACAGCAGAGGGCCTATGACACTACTTTGCAGAATGCCAGATATCACTTCTGTTCTACTCGATGATTTACCATCTATCACTATGAACTGTGACCTCTCTGAGAGGAAATCACGAATCCAGTCACACAACTGAGACGATACTCGATATGCGCGCAATTTGATTAATAGTCGCTTGTGAGGATCGGTATCAAAAGCCTTCTGGAAATCTAGGAATATGGAATCGATCTGAGATCCTTTGCCGACAGCACTCATTAATTCATAGGAATAAGAACGATATTTTCTGAATCCGTGTTGGTTATGTATCAATAAGTCATTTTCTTCAAGTTGATTCATAATGTTCAAGTACAGTATATGCTCAAATCTCCTACTGCAAATTGGGATCAGTGATATGGGTCTGTAATTCAATAGGTTACTCCTATTTCCTTTCTTGAATATTGGTGTGACCTGTGCTACTTTCCAGTCTTTAGGAACAGACCTTTCGTCAAGTGAGCGGTTGTATATGATTGCTAAGAAAGGCGCTACTGTGTCTGCATACTCTGAGAGGAACCTGATTCGTATACCATCTGGACTGGAAGACTCGCCTTTCTAAAGTGATTTGAGTTGTATCACAACACCTAAGATATATACTTTTATGTCACTCATGCTAACAGCTGCTCTGGTTTCGAATTCTGGAATATTTACTTTGTCTTCTTTCGTGAAGGAATTATGGAAAACTGTATTTAGTAACTCTGCTTTAGAGGCACCATCATCGGTAACATTTCCATCGCTATCGCACAGTTATGGTATTGGCTGTTTTTGCCACTGGTGTACTTTGCGTTTGACCAGAATCTCTTTGGGTTTTATACCATATTTTGAGAAAATATTTCATTGTGGAAACTATTAAAAGCATCTCGCATTGACGTCTGCCCTAAATTTCGAGCTTCCATGAAACTTAGCCAATCTTCGGGATTTTGCGTTCTTCTACATCTACATCTACATGTATACTCCGCAAGCCACCCAACGGTGTGTGGCGGAGGGCACTTTACGTGCCACTGTCATTACCTCCCTTTCCTGTTCCAGTCGCGTATGGTTCGCGGGAAGAACGACTGTCTGAAAGCCTCCATGCGCGCTCTAATCTCTCTAATTTTACATTCGTGATCTCCTCGGGAGGTATAACTAGGGGGAAGCAATATACTCGATACCTCATCCAGAAACGCACCCTCTCGAAACCTGGCGAACAAGCTACACCGCGATGCAGAGCGCCTCTCTTGCAGAGTCTGCCACTTGAGTTTATTAAACATCTCCGTAACGATATCACGGTTACCAAATAACCCTGTGACGAAACGCGCCGCTCTTCTTTGGATCTTCTCTATCTCCTCCGTCAAACCGATCTGGTACAGATCCCACACTGATGAGCAATACTGAAGTATAGGTCGAACGAGTGTTTTGTAAGCCACCTCCTTTGTTGATGGACTACATTTTCTAAGCACTCTCCCAATGAATCTCAACCTGGTACCTGCTTTACCAACAATTAATTTTATATGATCATTCCACTTCAAATCGTTCCGCACGCATACTCCCAGATATTTTACAGAAGTAACTGCTACCAGTGTTTGTTCCGCTATCATATAATCATACAATAAAGAATCCTTCTTTCTATGTATTCGCAATACGTTACATTTGTCTACGTTAAGGGACAGTTGCCACTCCCTGCACCAAGTGCCTATCCGCTGCAGATCTTCCTGCATTTCGCTACAATTTTCTAATGCAGCAACTTCTCTGTATACTACAGCATCATCTGCGAAAAGCCGCATGGAACTTCCGACACTATCTACTAGGTCATTTGTATATATTGTGAAAAGCAATGGTCCCATAACACTCCCTTGTGGCACGCCAGAGGTTACTTTAACGTCTGTAGACGCCTCTCCATTGATAACAACATGGTGTGTTCTGTTTGCTAAAAACTCTTCAATCCAGCCACACAGCTGGTCTGATATTCCGTAGGCTCTTACTTTGTTTATCAGGCGACAGTGCGGAACTGTATCGAACGCCTTCCGGAAGTCAAGGAAAATAGCATCTACCTGGGAGCCTGTATCTAATATTTTCTGGGTCTCATGAACAAATAAAGCGAGTTGGGTCTCACACGATCGCTGTTTCTGAATTTGGCATGCTTTTTCGTTGCTTCTGCAACAGTGTTCTTTTGTGATTTGTGTACCATGGTGGATCAGTCCCAGCTCTTATTAATTTATGCGCTGTGAATCTATCTATTGCTGTCGATACTGTATTTTTGAATTTGAGCCATATCTGGTCTACACTTACATAATTAGCTTGGAAGGAATGGAGACTCTCTCTTACGAAGGCATCAAGCGAATTTTTATCTGCTGTCTTAAATAGGTATATTTTGGGTTTATTTTTAGTGATTTTGGTTGATATGGTTTTGAGCCTCGCTACAATGACCTTGTGTTCACTAATCCCTGTATCCATATTAGATCAGGATTATTTGTGGCTAAGAGATCAAGTGTGTTTTCGCAACCATTTACAATCCGTGTGGGTTCATGAATTAATTGTTCAAAGTAATTCCCAGAAAAAGCATTTAGTACAATTTTGGAAGATGTTTTCTGTCTACCACCGGCTCTGAACATGTATTTTCTCCAACAAATCGAGGGTAGATTGAAGTCTCCACCAGTTATAACTGTATGTGAGCAGGGTACTTATTTGTAATGAGATTCAAGTTTTCCTTGAAGCATTCAGCTATTATATCATCTGAGTCAGGGGGAGGGGGGGGGGGGGTCGGTAGAAGGAGCCAGTTATTCTGGTACAGCTGTTAAGTATAACCTCTACCAATAGTAATTCACAGAAACTATCTATTTCAACTACGCTACAAGATAAACTACTACCAACAGACACAAACACACCACCCCCTACTTTACTTAATCTATACTTTCTGAACATGGTTTGCACCTCTGTAAAAACTTCCACAGAATTTATCTCCAGCTTTAGCCAGCTTTCTGTTCCCATAACGATTTCAGCTTCAGTGCTTTCTATCAGCGCTTGAAGCTCTGGTACTTTTCCAACAAAACTATGACAATTTACAACTACAATACCGATTGTTGCTTGGTCGATACTCGACGTTTCTTTGTCCTGTACCCTTTGAGACTGGAGGCCTTTTTGATCTTTCCTAAGCCTGTCTAACCTAAAAATCCTCCCAGTCCATGCCACACAGGCCCCGCTACCCGTGTAGCCGCCTCCTGTATGTAGTGGACACCTGACCTATTTAGCAGAACCCAAAGCCCCACCACCCTATGGCGCAAGTCGAGGAATCTGCAGCCTACATGGTCGCAGATGCGTCTGAGCATCTGATTCAGACCCTCTACTCGGCTCTGTACCAAAGGTCTGCAATCGGTCCTGTCGACAATGCCTTCATCTCGTTAGCAAGACTGGCAGTCTTCACCAACTCAGATAGTCGCCGGAAACCAGAGAGAAGTTCTTCCGATCCATAGCGACACACATCATTAGTGATGACATGAGCAACCAGCTGCAGTTGGCTGAACCCTGTACCCTTTATGGCATCCAGAATGACCCTTTCCACATCTTGGATGGCTCCCTCCCTCCCCCCCCCCCCCCACCGTATGCACATGGGGTGCACATTGCCTTTCTTCCTGTCCTTACCTACCATATCCCTAAGGGGCTCCATCACCCACCTAACATTGGAGCTCCAATGACAAGTAATCCCACCCTCTGCACTTCGCTTGTCCAGACCTCTCAGGAAGACCAGCCACTGCCACAACAGGCGAGGCCGCCCTTGCTGGCTCAGAAATACTTTCAGCAGTGGGCAATACCTCAAACCTGTTACAGAGTCAGAAGGGTACAGCGTTGCGGCCAGCAACAACTTTCGCCTTCCACCCAGGGATTCGCGACCCCACCATGGTTCGCCAATCACCGTCAGGCAATCGTCGATCGGTAGGGACGGCCGAATCCGAGGGCACAATGGCATCAGAGATCCCAGGCGATGCTACAGGTTCCAGAGGCGCCAAAGCGGTCGCCTCGGGTGTCCCAATGTAATCGCAGCCCAGGGCAACAGCCTGGAGCCTGTCGCCCATGGCCAACACAGCTTCCAGCTGTTTACAGACGGTGGCCAATTCCCCCTGAATCCGTACACAACAGGCGCGGTCCCTATCCATCCCTAACAACTTTTTTCCCTCTCCGTTATCTCACAAGCCGTTCTAACAAACGGATGAGTACGCGAATTTACACTATACGGGTACTAAAACGCGATGCTACAACTCTCAAATACTATAATTCGCCCGAAATTTATGAATTAAACTATGCAAGTACCCAAAAACACGTAAAGAAATTAAGAATTAAACTATAAAACAGATAAGTGAACTCAGAGTACGACTTGCTGTTGGCTGCTGTTTATCCAACAGCGGCAGGTAGCTCACTGGCTGTGACCAACCGACACTGGCCATTGAAAACAAAAACAGATGAGTGACGACTATGTGAATTTACACTATTTTGGTACTAAAACGCGATACTACAACTCTCAAATACTATAATGCGCCCGAAATTTATGAATTAAACTATGGAAGTATCCAAAAACATGCAAATAAATTAAGAATGAAACTATGAAACAAATAAGTGAGCTCAGAGTACGACTTGCTGCTGGCTGCTGCTTATCCAACGGTGGCAGGTAGCTCACTGGTTGTGAGCAACTGACACTGGCCATTCAAAACAAAAACATGTGGTTTCAGATCTAACTTGCATTCAATGTTCTCAACTTTACCTGGCTTATCTGAAAACACTTCTCTATTCACCCATAGAAGTTCTCTTAGTTCATCCTTCTATTGCTCAATAACCCTTCTATCTTGTCTATTTGGACCTTCAACTCTTCTATTGTTCCTCTTTCATCCTTATTACCACCACAGTCTAGGTTCGGTTCTAAATCCCCAGCGTCCATTCCTATTGGCATCACTCTTGTCTTCAACTGTCCTACTAACTTATTGTTATCTATCAGCATACCCTCACAATTCACCCTCGTTTCTGACACTCAATTATCAAAACTCATAAAACCATCTCCATGATTAATTTCTGCCTCACACTCTATTAACCAATCCATACCCAAGATAATATCCATACTCAGAGCAGGCACCACAAAAAAGTTGTGTACCAAATCTACACCCCCTAGTTCCAATTCTGAAATAATCTGATGCTTAACAACTTTACTCAGTTTACCTGTGGCACCTATTATTTTTGAGCCTAACACTGGTACATCCAGTACCTCATTACCATCTTTTATACAATTGCCAGCCGAAGTGGCCGTGCGGTTAAAGGCGCTGCAGTCTGGAACCGCAAGACCGCTAAGGTCACAGGTTCGAATCCTGCCTCGGGCATGGATGTTTGTGATGTCTTTAGGTTAGTTAGGTTTAACTAGTTCTAAGTTCTAGGGGACTAATGACCTCAGCAGTTGAGTCCCATAGTGCTCAGAGCCATTTGAACCATTTTTTTCATACAATTATATAATTCTTCAACTACTGCACTAATTTCACTAACTATATCCAATAATGCTTTCTCTTCCCTACCATAGGCTCTTAATTTTACAACAGGTTGCCCAGCTTCAATATCATCAACGGCCTCTTCCTCGTGAAATAAATCTCTTTCAATTTTGCCATGTTCCCAATCTCTACTACATAATTCCGCTTTCACATCCTCTCCAGCTTCCTTCTTAATTGCACACAATCTCCTCTTCTTCATGTTACCTCTCATTCTTACCGATGATAAATATATTTACTCTCACCTCTTCCTTTGTGCCTATACCATGGTTCATAGAATTTGCAGAAGTCTCTGCCTCAAGAATTTGAGAAATTTGCCCGTCTCCTTCTGTATTATCTTCCTGCAAACTACCACATAAGAGAAATGCATCTCCTTGTACTCCTTCTTCTTCGTCTTCACTACATCTACTCTTCTCACTTCCTTCTCCATCACTTTCAATAGATTCAATTTGCATTATATTACCTTCCTTTTCTCTGTCTTCCCGTACCCCTGCATATCCCTTAATTCCTTCATACATATGAGAAAATTTTTCATTACTTGAACCTTCTGATTCTACATCATTTCTACCATGAACTTTGGGCACTTTCCTTCCAACCACCAAGTTCTGACTTTCAAACCTCTTTATCACCATCATCATGATTATCCATATTATACATCACTAAACATCTTGTAGCCCTTACTGTTGAAGGGTACCATTTTGTATGTGCGAATTTCTCCATCTACCATGACTTCTGTTACTATCTCTAAAATCTGATCGACCTCTTCCTCCTCCACCTCTCACATTTACTTGATTCATTCTGTTAATATGCTCTCAGTTCTCCTGATACCTCTCAGAACCTCTGTTTTCATTAAACGGACAACTTTTTGCCATCTATCCACATCCCTCACACTATTCATAAAATCTTTTACATTGTTGTTACGCCCTCTTAGTACACACCTCTTATTGGCAGGTAACTTACCCATTAGCAACACTATAGTATCCCTGTCACTCCACGTACCATCCAAATGTTTCAGTCTATTAATCCATCTTTCACAATATTCTCTCGTACTCTCTCTCTGTTTCTCCTATCATACCATAGAGTGGCTCTATAACATCACTTTGTTTCTCTTTGGACCAGTACTCTCCTATAAAAGCTGACTCAAATTCCTCAAAAGTTTCATATTTATTGGTTGCATCTGCCTCCCCTCCCCCCCCCCCCCAATCTAAACTCCCACCTTGTAAACAAGAACTGGCCCTTCTTAGCTTGTCTTTCTCTGTCCAATCTGCTGTGAACTGACTTCTCAAACTGTTTATAAAGGACACCAGACGTACATTCCCATTGGGATCAAAACACTACTACCTCTCACATGCACCACCACAGCAGAAGCTGTACAATTCCTATCCTGTTCTGTTTTTTTTCTAGTGTCCCTACCCTATCCTCAATCACAGAAGTGGTCTCTTTAATCTCTTGCACTTCTGGTTTAGTTTTCTGCCTATGATCATCAACAATTTGATTACAATACTCCTTTATCTCAGTCCTCCTTTGTTCACATTCTTTAGATTGCACTTCTACATTTTCACCCAAGCCGTTTAGTTTTCTTTCTCCACCCTTTCCTCGAATTTTGTTTGTTTTCCTTTAACCCGAATTCTATTTCCTTAAATGTCTCTTTCACATCACCCATAAACTTTTCAAAATCTTTTCCTGTGTCGAATTAGACCCAGGAAAAGCTCCTTTGTAGTCCTTCATCAAACTTCTTTTTAAAATCCTTCAACCTTTGTTCAGATCTCTTGTCAAGGTTTTTGAGATCCTCCCCCATTTCCTTTTGAGATTTAATAATAACTTCTACTTTCTTAGTAACAGATTCTATCTTTTATCAGCAGCTTCTGTTTTTCCACTCATTTCTTTGTTACCAGCTTCTATCCTTCCACTCATTTATTTGTTACCAGCTTCTATCCTTCCACTCATTACTTTGTTACCTACTTCTATCCTTCTATCCATTTCTTTGTTATCAGCTTCTATTCTTCCACCCATCTCTTTCACTTCTGCTAACAGCCTAGCTAACATATTTTCCACTCTTGCATTCTGCTCTGCTTGCTCTTCAACACCTGGTTCCACTTTAATATCTTGTCCTTCTATATTCTGCTTCTATATTTTTATCTTGGTCATTTCCCCACACCTTGAAACTAGCTACTAGTTCATCCTCCTTTATCGTCATATTGTATTTGCTGTATAGACAACACCACTGAACAAATATCTCCTACTACCAAAATTTCGAAACTTCGATCTGAATTCTGCAGATTAGAATAGACATTATCCACATAACACTGTTCTGTCACTACACAGTGGACATCTGTGAATAAAACAGTTCCTGGATATTTACTATTACCATGAATTTGGATTTCAGAGAATGTATAAAGAAAAACTGCATGAAGTAAAAACTTCAAAAGCATCCCTACATATGAGAAGTTTCTCAATCCTGTTAAAATTCTGATGATAAAATCCTTTGATAGTGAAAACAGTAAAAGACTCTGAAGATAATTTGATAAATAAGGACAAAGTATACTGTAACTCTGATTACCAGGAACAGTTACACCCAGATAAATTCGCATCTAAACATGAATGAATGGAAAAATATCATTAAGTGACATGTAAACCAAGATTGCATACTTTGACAGCTGTTACATTCAAAGTTCCCTCTAATACATCAACTTGAACCAATGGCGAGCAAGCTACTTCTTTGTAATTGGTCAGTGTAAATAACTTTAATATCAGATGCCAGATACCACAGTACAACACATAAATTCTCCTTCCTACACTATACATACATACTTCCTAATACATGTCGAAGCATGCCCTTCCAAAGACACACACAATACATGCAATGACTAGTACAAATACACTGAAAAGCAAAACAAATAAATGGTGGCAATAATTACTGTTACTGATGGGGTCAACAACCACTGAAGGAGAACAGTCTTTATAATAGACTACTTTCATTAAAGAGAAAAATATTAAGAGACAGTCTATTACAAAGCAATAAGAAATAAAATTGCGTACAATTGTTTCTCAAAGAGAGGAATTGGTTTGAGTCTTATCCGTTCTAGGTTGGTATGATGTGGTGATGGAGGCAGAAGCAGTTAGAAGCCACTCATACAAGTCCTATAAGTTCGTCCAGTCATGTCTTTGCCATTAATATATCCTCTTTTCTTACATCCTGTTTCGGCTGGTGGTGGTAATAAGTTGCGCAACATCGATTTGTTGTAGACCGGAACAAAGTAACTGTTTATGCAGAACTTGCGGATCGTATTAGTTCAGCTGCAACTATCGCACACAACAGTTTGCCACAGCCCATACATTGTGTTTAAATTAACATTCCATTTGCTATAATTTGCCAATTGCGAAGTTAGACAGTCCATCTACTATTAGTATTCATAATTTACAATTACACTGTTTCCGCGAAAACAGTCACTCATGTATCAACACATTCCACAGTTTCCACATTAGCGGATAGTGTTTTAGCATACGTCATATATCGTAGTCAAGAAACTGAGCAATATTAAATTTATGTACTACAGTTCAGTTCTAAACCGACTACAATGCTGTCTGTTCACGAATGCATTGTCACTGCCAGAAACCTCATTCGGCAAAAACCAACAGTACTCGCGTAATGCAACGTCCGTTTAGAATGTCCATCATAAAGTCAAATTTCAAACCGTGTCTCACACATGAAAGTCCGGTATTAATATCGCATTAAACGCACAGCATCACTATATACAATACTTGCCGCTCTCACGCACCTTCCGCGACTGTCTGCCACACTGTTCGACCTGACAACTATCGATACCTCTCTCGTTCCACATTTCTTACAACACTTCTTCCTATTGCATTCTATGAGACCTGAGTTTCTCCTGGCGTCTACAATTTTCAGATAACTTCCGGAAATTCAGCCAGGTAACACTTTCGGCGACCGCCGATATTTCGGCGGGAGAACACGTCGCCATTTTCAGGGCAAACTGCAATGGACAGGCGACGAACATGCAAATTTAAAACCTCGCTTCTCGGACCGATGCAGGAAAAAATAACACACAGAACAAGAAAAAAGAGAAACGCAACTCCTGTGTTAATAGTGGGAAACATAGACCGACAGCAGCGCCTCCAGTGGTATGGAGGTGAACAAAAATATGAAAACTTGCGGGTTGCATTCCCCCCTAGTTTACTTACGTTGTAGGTTTTTATTTTAATTCTATTACCTTATTTTTCTGGGCATGCTATGTAATTATTTTGGCTGGCATCATAAGAAAATAATTGAAAGACAGCTATAGCACACTGTACTACAGCAGAGATAAACTTATTCAGTAATATTTTCAGTCTGTTTTTGAGGTTTGCGTCTGACAGACAAGAAAAAATAATAGGAGCAGCGACTATCAGGCGCAAACGTCAAATATACACTTTGAAACTGACGTGCTTATATTGTTATCTATCAACATGTAAAAGCTCCAGCATGTTTTATAGGTCATAAGAACTAGATGCAACACTTGAAACTGAGAGTAAGTCGAAACAAGCTCGTAGTGTAAATAATTGAAGGAAAAGAAAAATAACATTGTAGCAGCTACACTGGACTACAAATATTCCTGGATAATGTCATAATTTTTACGTCATACAAGCTGCTGGATCAATGGAGAAAAAAAGCCTTTTATTAAGAGAATAAGCAGCAGTTAAAGAGGTTCAATTAAGAAATATTTATCACAGTATTAATTAGTGAAGAATTCTAAAATTTGTCACAACTATGTTTCAGGACTATAAGTTCTGAGTAACTGCCCAGCAAACTTGCACTACTGACCATTAATTTCTGAAAAAGGTTCCTACGTCTTGCTACTGTAAATGCTTCAACACAATAAAAGAAAACATCAATACCAAGTGCCAAAAGCAGGAAAGGTGGATAAAAACAGTGAAATGAAAACAAAACTTACTTTTTATTTCTCAAGCACACAAGAAAAATTTTCTTTTAACTGTTATAAAGCTTTAAACCGTTTACTGAATTGTCTTTAACAATATCGAGTCTTTTCTTACTGATGGTGTGTTTCCAATCTTTCACATACTTGTAAATCAATAGAGGTACACATTGTCTTAAAATATACTGTTCAGAAAAATGGGCCTTGCAAAATGTTATTTCCTCTGGAAACTTAAACAGTGAATAGGATGTATTCTCCAATTGTTCCTGGTGTCCTCATTTATCTAAGAATGCATACAACTGACTACAAACATTTGCTACAAAGGACATTAAGCTGTCACTAGCATACAATAATTTTGGGTTTAAAGCATCATATTCTTTGAAACTTTAAATAAGTGGTGCTCTGTGGGTGTTGGTGAGAACAGAGTTGTTTTACAGTCACTATAGTTGGTTTCAGGTGTTACACCCATCTTTCGTAGAATGTAACCAGCTACATATGCTAGTGCTTGTCTGTCACTTCTTACATCAGCCCCACCACTACCAGCAGCAGCTTCATTATGAGCAAGGGCACAATATAAAGTGCTCTGATCTATAATGGAATGGTCTGTTGTGGAGTCAAGAAAGTTGTCATCACTAGCTCTCAAAAATTGCCTTAAATTGCTTAATGGCATGCATCTATCATCCTCACAATTACCTAGTGACTTTGTAGGTAAGGACATGTTGTTGACTATAACTGTTTTCAATGCTGCTTTGAACTGAAAAGCAAGTTGGGTTGGTCTTTGCAACACCATGCTGCCTCACACAACAAAATACATTCTCCACTGGGTCTTAATTGAAAGCCCTCATGCTTAAAAAATTAAAGCCATTTTTTAAAATCTGTTCCAAGTGAACATCAGTGATCTTATTGTAGTTTGCCACCCACTTATGAAACTGAACATATTTGTCTTATCTCTCCCTGTGCCTAGCTCCAACACTTTCCAATTTTCCATTTCCTTTAACAGACTGTACCACATTTCAATATGTAGGGACTCTGCAGAGAGGGCACACTTGCCATCTTGTGGATAACAATAGGAACTGTTCAGTGAATCAAATAAACAATCCATCTTTTCAACAAATTCTGCAGCGTATAGTGCCTCAGCAACTAAGATATTAAATGCCACATACATTTCAGTAACTGCAGCAACTGTATGACTAAGCTGGGTTGCAGCTACCTTGACTTTAATTTCAGTAAAAGAATCCTTTAATTCAAAATGATTCCTATGTAGTTTTGGCAATGTCTTAAACATCTTCTGCTGATCCAGAAGAAAAGCCCTGTGATTATATTAAAAACTGGCCTCTTTTTTAAACCCAAACTGTATTTTATTTCCTAGCAGAGCATTTCTATTATTTTTTAATAGATGTGGGACATCATAAATTACTGCAATAGGTTCATCTCTGACTACAAAATGAAATGAACTGGACTCAGTAGATTTCTCACAACAGAGTTCCATCAGTGCTCTCTGGTTGGTTGCACCCTGGTCACAAATTGTACAAACTACCTTTAGCCCTATTTCTTGCAATTGCCTTAGGACATAGGTAATAAGACTTTTTAAAGTGACACTTGAAACTGAGTTGTGAGTGAAATAATAAGCAACAACCTGCTTCCAGCTTTTGTGTATGCCTCTAACCATGAAAACTAATGCATGATTTGTGTGAACATTTGACCTCCCTAAATGCCCTAAATCTTGAAACCCTGAAATTTCTTGTTTGCTTGTATTATAATACAACCCTCTTTCTAAAGACATTTCATCGTACAACAAAGCACAATATTTGTCACTGTTGTTCATTACTTCAACTTCTGCTTTCATTACATTCATGACCGAAGTATTTAACCCTGGTTCAAAAGGTATAGAAGACAACAGACATTTCAGATACCTTACAGAAGGAAGATAAAAATGAACTGACAAATATTTGTATAGGCGGGGACTTTGTATAAGGATAAAGCAAATACTTTGTCTTCGGGTGTCCATCGCCTTGCATTTGCTGATCGATGAGCATTTCGTAACTGGCTGTTTATGAAATCTCTGGCAACAGAGTTTAAATTAGATTCTATAACAGAGAAGGTATTGCTGTCACATAAATCTTTAAGTGCTTTCAGTTCTGATTTTTCATGATGTAGCTTTGCTTCCACTTTTGATAGCCTTGTTAGAGTATTCCTATGAATCTTGCACATTTTTGATTTTGTTGGAGTTAAGTCTGCTTTTGAAACCCCTGTACCTAAAATCCCACTTTCCTTGTTCAAAATGTTTCAAATAAAAATGTGTACTCACTATCTGCAGATTCATTTTGAGGGGAGATAAAAAATTTAAGAGGTGCATCACTCAATGAATTACTCTGCTCAGCACAACTAGTGCTAGGTAATTCTCTAACACCAGTTTCACCTCTGCTCCTGGCACCTGTATAATAACGATTTTTCATGGTACCACTAGTGTTTAGTAAGTCTAATTCACTATTAACACCAGTTTCACCTGATCCACTTCTGGTACAAACACCTACATGAGAACTACTTGCCACAGCACAAATAAGGCTTTGTAGTTCATTAACACCAATTTCACTTCTGGTATTAGCAGCTGTAAAATGAACAGTTGCCATAGCACCACTAGTGCTTGGTAGGCTCAATTCTCTATTAGCAACAGTGTCACCTGATTCACTGCCGATTTTGAGAATTTCACAAGGAACACCTGTCACATGTTTTGGAAACACACCCCTGTTTAGATATGCCTACTTTTATTCATAAAATCTTCTTCGAAAAAATGATCTTCACAATCAAAATAAGAAGCACAGTTCACATCTGGTGACAGTTTACAAACACTCTTCCACCTTAGAAGCAGCTCTTGAGGTTATTTTGGAAACCTGTAGAAATGGTTGTTGCAAATTTTCTCTGTTGAACCCACGTAATAGCCAGATGAACAGCCGGGGCAGTTGCAGGAGTATTTCAACGTCAATCTGTTGTGCTGAATATTCTGAAAAAAACATAAACGTCTTCATTAAATAAAACTACTGCAGACATATCAAAGTTATTTAAATAAACAAATGGAAACCACACTGCTTAATTCACAATAGAAGAGAATACATTTCATTTATAAGCTATGAGGTTATTTAATGAAAAATTAAATGTCTTACCTTACAATTAATTGTGGACGTTTTTCAGCAGGAAATTTCTTCAATTCCATTGTGAGTTTTATGAATTTAAAGTAAAAAATCTGTTTATAATGAAGATGAGTAGTATGTAAATATGAAACAAATACAAAGACGACTGTAACCGAGTACCACAGACTTCAGTGCAGAGCAAGACGATAGAATATTTCAAAACAACCACCATTGGAGTTTAGACAGCTCTCATTGGTCAATTCCAGCTTTGTTTGACCCCTAGCGCCTCTAGTGGTCTGGAATGGAACTACGTGGTTTGTTGCCTCTTCACCCCCGTGAGATAACACACACACTGAACCCTAGTGCCACCAAAGATGACCAAAGTCAGAGCTATCGATAATGAGACTACAAACTCGCAGGTGAGGTAGCATTGACTCTGTCCTTCTGTTTTTTGACAAGGGAGAGAGCCGGTTTCCAGACATAGTTTAAACAAAAACCACCATCCCTGTTAACGAGGTTGCTCGCTAATTTATTGAGATTAAATTAGCGAGCAACCTAGTTAACAGGGGAAAAAAGTTGTTGTTTTCACCAGCAACTATAACATGAAATGTGCCATTAGACCTAAGTACAGTGGAAAATCTTAGCAAGAGCATCTGCAGAAAGGACCTGGAACAGCTACGATCATCATTTCAATCTTTCGATAGCGTACCGAATAAGTACTGTAAACCTGGAGCTATTTCACCAGAAAAAACCTGCAGGTCTTCACTCCCTTCTTCTGTATATTTCCGTTAATCCTCATGCATAGTTCACAAGAATACTTACTGATCAAGAAAACATGTATCACACACCAGAGAGACAAGAAGAGGTAGCAGTGGATGATGACACTTCACGTTAGTGTTATTCTCTTGATTCCTCACAGCAAGACCCAACCTCGACCAGCACTTAGTCGTCTTCAGTGCACTACACTTTATACTTTATGGTTACGTATTTCTTTATATTCATTAGTTTATTCATTGTGTTGCATTGTGTGTTCCTCATATTTTGTATTATTGATTAATATTAGATGAATCGTTTCAAAATGTTAACATTATAGGAGAGCAGTTTCAGCTATCTCACACATGAATGCAGCATATCTTATGTAAATGACATTATCCATGAAATTAGTGTTCAGGAACCTTGAACATTTGTCAAATATCATTTTGCAATCATATTTTAGGGGAGGTTGGGGTAAACTCAACACAGCAGTTAACTGGACCATCGATTAATTAACAATTGAAGAGGAAAAATTATTTTTGTCATACAACAAAGTTGTTTCCTTAGGTCGGAAATACTATGTGGTCTTATATGACTGCTGTATGTTAGCTAAATTCGCAGATATTGGGTACCCCCATTTTTATTACATGTTCCTATATTATGTAAATAAATATGAATGATTTGAAGCATTTATTTCGCTTTGTGATGGACAGTGCTGTAATTATTTCACAAATGTAGCAATGCACTCAATAGCACTGTATGCAAATCATTACTTAAATTAGTTATGATAATATGCTTGTCCACTCACAATAATTAGCAGAAGACATAATCTTGTTAAAATGGAACGTTTAACAATCGCAGAAAAGGTAGATTGGTGTTTATTTATGGCTATTGTGATCAAAATCCCCAGCAAGCTTGTGGTATGTATGTTGGTCGTTATCCTGACAGACAGCATCCTAGTGCCCAGACCTTTTGTCGGTTAGTTAACGTATTTAAGAAAAGTGGAGGTGTTCAGACAAAGAAGAAGATGCAACCAAGAACTGCAACAAATGACGATGCCCAAATAAGTGTTTTAGCTGCAGTCAAGGCTAATCCGCACATCAGTAGCAGACAAATTGCGCAGGAGTCGGGAATTTAAAAAATGTCGATTTTGAGACTTCTGTATCATCATACATTACCCCTACCACATTTCTGTGCAATAGGAATTGCATGGCGATGATTATGAACGTCGTTTACATTTTTGCCACTGCGCACGAAAGAAATTACGAGACGATCACAGGTTTTTTTTCAAGAGTTCTATTAAGTGATGAAGTGTCATTCACAAACAGAGGTAACATAAACTGGCATAATATGCACTATAGGGGAACAGAAAATCCACAATGGCTGCGACAGCTGGAACATTAGCGACCCTGGCTGGTGAATGTATAGTATGGAATGATGGGAGGACATCTAATTAGCCCTTATTTCATCGATGGCACTCTAAATAGTGCAATGTATGCCGATTTCTTAATTAATGTTTTACCGATTCTACTACAAGATGTTTCACTTCATGACAGAATGGCAATGTAATTTCAACATGATGGATGTCTGGAATGCAGTTGAAGCAGTATTAAATAGAATATTTAATGACAGGTGGATTGGTCTTAGAAACACCATACCATGGTATGCACTTTCACCTGAACTTACATTTCCGGACTTCTTTCTTTGGGGAGAACTGAAAGATATTTGTTACCGTGATCAACTGACAACACCTGCGTCAGCTCATTTTCAATGCATGTGTGACAATTACTGAAGCCGATCTACTGGTTATGGAGAGGAATTTTGTTAATCATATTGCCAAATGCATTGAAGTTGAAGGACATCATTTTGAGCAGTTACTACATTAACGAGTTTATTATGGTTGCTCATGCATCATGCTCATGCATCCCCATAATTTATGATAAAGTCACGAAAGTAAATCTATCACATTTGAACAACAGAAACAAAGTATAATTGAAACTACATTTTGTGTTTTAATTTTAAAAATCGCATTGTTACCAACTTTTGATCTAAATGGGTGATGCATATTTTAAGTGTTGGAATATTACAACAGCTTCCATCGCAAAGTGAAACAAATGTTCCAGTTCAAACATCCTTATTTATTTACTTACTATACGAATATGAAATAAAAAATGAGGTACTTATTTTTTAAAAATGCAGTTTCTATCAATTTGACCTATAGCAGCGCCATCTAATGGGCCATCCATAGCACTATGTGTTTTTTCCCATCACACTCGAACAAATTTGTTCGTCTTATTTTCTCGTTTGATACTAATTTTGTGAGCTATTTGGCCAGTCACTATCAATGGACCACCCTGTATATATATATACGAAAAAACTACAAAGAACGAAACTCGTCTAGCTTGAAGGGGGGAACCAGATGACGCTATGGTTGGCGCGCTAGATGGTGCTGCTATTGGTCAAACGGATATCAACTGCGTTTTTTAAAATAGGAACCCCCATTTTTATTACATATTCGTGTAGTACGTAAATAAATATGAATGTTTTAGTTGGACCACTTCTTTCGCTTTATGATTGATGGGGCTGTACAGTCACAAACGTAGAAGTACGTGGTATCACGTAACATTCCGCCAGTGCAGACGGTATTTGCTTCGTGATACATTACCCGTGTTAAAATCGACCGTTTACCAATTGCAGAAAAGGTCGTTGTCGTGTTGATGTATGGCTATTGTGATCAAAATGCCCAACGGGCGTGTGCTATGTATGCTGCTCAGTATCCTGGACGACATCACCAAGTGTCTGGACTGTTCTCCGGATAGTTACGTTATTTAAGGAAACAGGAAGTGTTCAGCCACATGTGAAAAGCCAACCACGACCTTCAACAAATGATGATGCCCAAGTAGGTGTTTTAGCTGCTGTCGCGACTAATCCGCACATCTGTAGGAGACAAATTGCGGGAGAATCGGGAATCCCAAAATGGTCGGTGTTGAGAATGCTACATCAAAATCGATTGCACCCGTACCATATTTCTATGCACCAGGAGTTGCATGACGACGACTTTGAACGTCGTGTACAGTTCTGCCGCTGGGCACAAAAGAAATTACGGGATGATGATAGATTTTTTGCACGCGATGAAGAGTCATTCACCAACAGCATTAACGTAAACCTGCATAATATGCGCTATTGGGCAACGGAAAACCCACGATGGCTGCGACAAGTGGAACATCAGCGACCTTGGTGGGTTAATGTATGGTGCGTTATTATGGGAGGAAGGATAAATGGTCCCCATTTTATCGATGGCAATCTAAATGGTGCAGTGTATGCTGATTTCCTACGTAATGTTCTACCGATGTTACTACAAGATGTTTCATTGTATGACAGAATTGCGATTTACTTCCAACATGATGGATGTCCGGCACATTGATCGCGTGCGGTTGAAGTGGTATTGAATAGCATATTTCATGACAGGTGGATTGGTCGTCGAAGCACCATACCATGGCCCGCACATTCACTGGATCTGACGTCCCCGGATTTCTTTCTGTAGGGAAAGTTGAAGGATATTTGCTATTGTGATCCACCGACAATGCCTGACAACATGCGTCAGCTCATTGTCAATGCATGTGCGAACGTTAAAGAAGGCGAACTACTCGCTGTCGAGAGGAATGTCTTTACACGTATTGCCAAATGCATTGAGGTTGACGGACATCACTTTGAGCATTTATTGCATTAATGTGGTATTTACAGGTTATTACGCTGTAACAGCAGGCGTTCTCAGAAATGATAAGTTCACAAAGGTACATGTATTACATTGGAACAACCGAAATAAAATGTTCAAACGTACCTATGTTCTGTATTTTAATTTAAAAAACCTACCTGTTACCAACTGTTCGTCTAAAATTGTGAGCCATATGGTTCAAATGGCTCTGAGCACTATGGGACTCAACTGCTGAGGTCATTAGTCCCCTAGAACTTAGAACTAGTTAAACCTAACTAACCTAAGGACATCACAAACATCCATGCCCGAGGCAGGATTCGAACCTGCGACCGTAGCGGTGTTGCGGTTCCAGACTACAGCGCCTTTAACCGCACGGCCACTTCGGCCGGCGTGAGCCATATGCTTGTGACTATTACAGCTCCATCTATCACAAAGCGAAAAAAGTGGTCCAACTAAAACAGTCATATTTTGTTACGTTCTACACGAATATGTAATAAAAAATGGGGGTTTCTATTTAAAAAAAAACACAGTTGATATCCGTTTGAACTATGGCAGCGCCATCTAGTGGGCCAACCATAGCGTCACCTGGTTTCCCCCTTCAAGCTAGACAGGTTTCGTTCTTTGCAGTTTTTTCGTTTGACGCTTATTTCGTGAGATATTTGGCCTTGTCCCACCAATGGACCACCCTGCAACCTATGTGTGTGTGTGTGTGTGTGTGTGTGTGTGTGTGTGTGTGTGTGTTTGTGTGTGTGTGAAATCCAGTGGTAAGCGTAATTTTTTCTCGGATCTGACAAATTCTCCTAAATATTTAATTATCAGTAGTACACAATTTTGTTTCTGTGAGTTCATTTCAGCGTTTATGGATTTTGATACTCATGAAAAACAAGCTGTGCATGGAACCATTTCCCACTATTTTCGAGATTTTTGATAAAGTAAAGGTGGGATAAACTGGGCCAATGAGGTTTGGAGTTAGATGTACCTATCCCGTTAGTCAGAGAAAGTAGCCAATGAATGAATATAATGAGTAAAATCACAGGAACATGTACTAGCGGTTCCAGAATTTCCATATGAGACATTGCAGTTTTGTAGGAGCAGCATATCCTTTGGCATTAACTGTCTCCTACATCTTGAAAGGCTTTAGTTCAGTGGTATTGAAACTTTCAGTTCAAACATACACTCCTGGAAACTGAAATAAGAACACCGTGAATTCATTGTCCCAGGAAGGGGAAACTTTATTGACACATTCCTGGGGCCAGATACATCACATGATCACACTGACAGAACCACAGGCACATAGACACAGGCAACAGAGCATGCACAATGTCGGCACTAGTACAGTGTATATCCACCTTTCGCAGCAATGCAGGCTGCTATTCTCCCATGGAGACGATCGTAGAGATGCTGGATGTAGTCCTGTGGAACGGCTTGCCATGCCATTTCCACCTGGCGCCTCAGTTGGACCAGCGTTCGTGCTGGACGTGCAGACCGCGTGAGACGACGCTTCATTCAGTCCCAAACATGCTCAATGGGGGACAGATCCGGAGATCTTGCTGGCCAGGGTAGTTGACTTACACCTTCTAGAGCACGTTGGGTGGCACGGGATACATGCGGACGTGCATTGTCCTGTTGGAACAGCAAGTTCCCTTGCCGGTCTAGGAATGGTAGAACGATGGGTTCGATGACGGTTTGGATGTACCGTGCACTATTCAGTGTCCGCTCGACGATCACCAGTGGTGTACGGCCAGTGTAGGAGATCGCTCCCCACACCATGATGCCGGGTGTTGGCCCTGTGTGCCACGGTCGTATGCAGTCCTGATTGTGGCGCTCACCTGCACGGCGCCAAACACGCATATGACCATCATTGGCACCAAGGCAGAAGCGACTCTCATCGCTGAAGACGACACGTCTCCATTCGTCCCTCCATTCACGCCTGTCGCGACACCACTGGAGGCGGGCTGCACGATGTTGGGGCGTGAGCGGAAGACGGCCTAACGGTGTGCGGGACCGTAGCCCAGCTTCATGGAGACGGTTGCGAATGGTCCTCGCCGATACCCCAGGAGCAACAGTGTCCCTAATTTGCTGGGAAGTGGCGGTGCGGTCCCCTACGGCACTGCGTAGGATCCTACGGTCTTGGCGTGCATCCGTGCGTCGCTGCGGTCCGGTCCCAGGTCGACGAGCACGTGCACCTTCCGCCGACCACTGGCGACAACATCGATGTACTGTGGAGACCTCACGCCCCACGTGTTGAGCAATTCGGCGGTACGTCCACCCGGCCTCCCGCATGCCCACTATACTCCCTCGCTCAAAGTCCGTCAACTGCACATACGGTTCACGTCCACGCTGTCGCGGCATGCTACCAGTGTTAAAGACTGCGATGGAGCTCCGTATGCCACGGCAAACTGGCTGACACTGACGGCGGCGGTGCACAAATGCTGCGCAGCTAGCGCCATTCGACGGCCAACACCGCGGTTCCTGGTGTGTCCGCTGTGCCGTGCGTGTGATCATTGCTTGTACAGCCCTCTCGCAGTGTCCGGAGCAAGTATGGCGGGTCTGACACACCGGTGTCAATGTGTTCTTTTTTCCATTTCCAGGAGTGTATTTATTAATCAATATTTTCTGTCATCAATTGCAATGGACAGACCTTTACCAATTTAGCAACAAGCAGAAAAATTACTCAATAGCAGAAGACACTAGCAAACCTGCAGATGACAGTATGGAGAATACTGGACATCAGACTAGAAGAGCAAACGGAAATTACACATTCTGTGCAAGTCTGGTCATATTCTAAGATTGGTGCAAAGAAAACAACAAGAGGTAGAATGAAAAGAAAATCAACTAAATTTACCAGTGCATCACTTAAACAAAAATTAGATGCAGCAGCAAAGGACAGAAGAGCAAAGCAGTTGCCAAATAAACTTACATTCAATGAAGCAAAGCTTTCAGTCAAACGCCAAATATTGGAAGAGAGCATCATCAATGCTCTAGGTGCTCATAATGTCCAGTACATTGATTGCTATGATACTGATTTATACAGAGGGGATGCTGAAAATGTGGAAACAATGAAAAAGGCGACTTCATTGTAGTCAAAGTAGAAGGGAAAAACTGCCACAAGTGTTATTATTACATTACTCAAATCTTTAAAATATATGATAATATCTGTGAAGTAAAAAAATTTGAAGCTCTGGAAGAAGATGACACCATTGTTTCCTGAAGTTAAATAAATACCAAAATACTCAGTCCAATACATGGCACTAGGGCTCGCTACAAAAACATGATTTGGTTGTAGATTGATGCCACTAAATTTATTCTGGGCTAGTTTTATTTCTTCGTTTTTTTCGTTAATATACTGATAAAGGTATATTTAGCATTGTCATAATAAATTATTGTATTTAGTGCCCTGTAATTCATTTATTTAACCGAGAGGTACAATTAACCCTGACTTATCGTCCAGTTAACCCAGCACTGGGGTTAAATAGCCCAAAAGGAGGGTCAAAGTTTTTCTCCATTTCTGTGAAATGTTTATGAGATAATGTAAATATGAAAGTGATGTAGTATTTGTTTTTCCCCACATTTAAATTAGATTAGATTAGAATCAGTTTTTGTTTCATAGACCCAAAAATGAAAAAATATAATATAAAAAACATAAAACATTTGAATGTAATACTTACTACCCTGAACTTTTGTCAGGAGATTGGCAAAATTTGTGAATAAATTACAGTAAACTGGAACTGCTAATATTTACAGAATTAATACACTATAGAATTAAACATTATTATGCACTTTTAATAAATTTATCATACACAAAATACGTAATCTTGACTGTTGAGACCAAGTGCTGTCAATACTGAAATCGCACAAACATTTTATGTAAGCTGGTCTAACAGTCCCTGTTAGGATATTCATGTATAGACTATTATGAGTTGCTTATCAAAAAATCTTCCAAATTCTGTTTAAACTGCTTTATCTGAAACCAAGTTTTTATTGATTGCTGGTAATTTATTAAAAATGTGCATTCTTAATTATTGGAGTCCTTGTTTGGACCAAGGTAAGTGATTTTTAGGTCTTTATGTAGGTCATTCTTATTCCTAGTGTTGATACTGTGTATGGAGCTATTGGTTGGAAATAGGGACATACTACCTGCAACAAATTTCACTAAGGAATAAATATGCTGAGAAGTATTATACCATGAATAAAAGTTTTAAAAAGACCCATTCTTTAAGTAAGATTTCAAAACAACCAAAGAAATAAGTCCAGTTAAACCCAGCTTCCTCTATATGTCCACATCTCAACACTTCTTAATGTCTTAATCGACCGTGTTAACAAAGCACAATAAACCTTTAATCACGCTGTTCTCCAAAACTAGCTTTTGGCACATATGCCCTTTAGTGAAACACTATGCATTTCTCTCGAAACAAGCTTCTGGCGCATAAACCCTCTGCTGTTCTGAGGGCCTCACATATGGTCACCTTACTCTGGACACAAATGTTGAATACGTGTGTACTATGTATAATTGTATTTAAATCGTTTTTGTAATAACATTAAGTTCTTGATTTATTCATGAGGTTGTTTTTGGTCGTAGTACTGTTTCATGCTTTGCACTATTTTTTTGAGAAGAGAGAAATACTGGAAATGATAAAGGACACCAATGGATGTATGAATTGAGAAATATGCTGTAGATGACACTTGAAGTAATAAACAAATTAACTAAACTATGCACCATGCAGTGACTATTCTGTCGTTTATTTAAGTGTGCTTTCTTTAGGGGGTACAAATTCCTACATATTTCATTTTATTCTGGAAAACATTTACCTGTATTAGCTCCTAGCAATGTAGCTTTATACAGCTGTGTTTTTATGTAAAATAAAGACATCAGAATATTGCGTTGTGTCTGGTTGCGGCTGCAGAATTAATCCGATCTACAAGTTTAAATTTCAGAATGAAATCCATTTCTCATTGGCCCATTCTGTTTCTGGCCGTAACGGATTTATCGTATTGCCAACATTGTTTCCGCTTGTCGTGTGTTACTTTTTAAAAGCGAGTTCGATGACGTTTTGTATTTTCCCAGACTTCACGGGTTTGATAATAATAAGTTTACTTGCTGCTGTATTAAAAATAGTCCATAAATCCCTTATAATGCTGTTTGGTTCTGTTTTGAAAAAATGTTTCCTTTGCATTGTCAACCAACACTTGGTATCTCTTTTAAAATCCTTTGGTAATTGCGTTTGTCAGATTGTAGTACGTGGGAGGAGCCGTGATTGGCTGTAAATGTACATGTGACTTTTGAAATACATTCAAAACAAACATGGCAGTTGTTTAGTAAGTGTTACAAATGTGTAGGAGCGTATGGTGTAACTATGAGTGCTGTAATTGTGACGGAAAAGTGCAGAATGTATATGAGCTGCACAAAAATTATTGAACGTGCTAATGTAAATGTTACTATATAAGGTGCTTGAGGTGCTTTTACAGACGATTGTGGCACAGTGGTGAAGATGCGACGGCGTTTATTCCCGGCTTTTTTCGGTATTTGTTCACAAAATATGAAAGTAAAAGAAATTAAGCAATCCATTGGAGTGTTACAGTCACAGACGTGGGTGCTGTAAATGTATATTATGCATAGTGCTAAGAGTCAGGCTAAATATATTGCGAAGTATTTGCTGTGGAAACATTTTAGTCTAAAGCTTTTGACACCTTGTAAGGCATAAATGAGTGTCATTACGTCGGAAAAGACTAAAAAAACATTGTGGAATTTCTTTTTCCATCCAGTGACTGTGCGTTTTTACTTGACGAGTTCTCATCCCACGCACAGGTGTGAGAAGTAAAGGTAATTGTTTACGTTGTGATTATATTATTTGTGCCCGTTGTATGAAGTGGAGTGACCGTTTTGTTTGGTGTGGGATCATAGTTTCAGATGTCGTATATGAAAATGTAAATGTTTGTGTACACAACGCGCACTAACATTGACAATGCCAGTCATGCTTTAGAGACGTTTGTTTTTTGCTAAAGAATCATTAAATTGTTGCGAATTATTTTACGGTTTGAGTGATCATAAACATAGCTGACTGTTAGGATAAGTGATATTTTTTTATTTTGAAGAAGGGGGGAAAATTCTACTCGTTGAGGTGGTTTACCCATAATAAGTTGTTCAGATTAAAGTCAGATCTTTTTTCTAGTCCTTAACTGATTGTAATAACGGTGGACTTTTATGTTATTGTCAAACGTCTTCAGAATGTCTTCAGTTTCGATCAAATAATTCGATATAAATTTGAAAGTAGAACTCATCATTGTAGACTTCAGAAGGGGCATGAAAATTTCTTTTTGATTTGTGGCCTAGAATTCCTTATTGCCTTCTGGCTTTGCTACAGATTGTTGATTGGAGCTTGGTGTGGGTGTAAGGAAGGACTTTTTTTGTTGAAGTTAAGTTTACTACCCAAGAATTCCTGTTAAGGAGAAAGTTCTTTAATCTGCATTTGAAAACATTTATGCTATCTGTCAGATGTTTTTGTCCGTGGGTAGATTGTCATAGTTTTATAGCAGCCTGTTTCAACTCTTTCTGTGTTAAACTTAGATTCATTAAAGGATAATGCAGAAAATTTTTCCTCCTAGTGCTATTTCTGAATATCCCTTCTACTCTCGAACTTCAATGAATTGTTGATAGCAAATTTCGTAAGCGAATATTATCCCATAAGACATCAGTCAATGAAAATGTGCAATATGTGTTAACTTCCTGTGTCCATATCTATAAAGTTACCAATTATCCTTATAGCAAAAGTAGCTGAAAGTAAATTTTTTTTAGGAAATCTGCTATGATTTTTCCAGTTCAAGTTTTTATCAGGATGTGCACCTAAGAACTTACAATTTTCTACCCCATTTATTATTTGCTGTTGGTATACTAATTTAGGAGTTCTTCAACTAGCTTCACAACAATGCTTGTCTCATCTTCAAGTAGGACTATGTCTACCTCCTGATTCAAATAAAATAGCAGATCATGAATTTAGAGCAAGAACAGTAGTGGGCCAGTGATCGAACACTTTGGCACTCCCACTGTAATTTGTCATCATGCAGATGATACGGCATGGCAGTATTACATGTTACTTTTTGATTGGTTCAGCTATGTCTAATTTCTGTTTGTTTGTGTTGTAACCAAGATTTGCACTGTGTGTAGTGTATTTCTCTTTATGAGTGACCGAAATTGTAAAGTAAATTCAGAAATGCTGTATTAAGTTGCATAATTGATTAGTGTTAGATTATAAATGACGTATGTACATCATTTGCTCTGCATCAGTTACGAAGCATGAAAGAGAAGTTGGCACTACATAATTTAATGCTGTTTGGTTACAAGGTGAGGAAATGGTTTTCAGGATATCTGAGTATCGCTTTTTCAAAGTTTATATAGGAAATATAAATATTGTGTAACATCTATAATTTGACAGTCATTATTAATTTTTCTTAATGGATTGGGCTGCTGTATAATATTTTTATTTTGATGAAAAACTGAAGAGTGGGTTGTTTGCCTTAACATGATGCCCAAAATTTGGAATTTCAACCTTGTACCCACTGCAGGGTACGGAAAGCAGCTGCCTACTTCCTCACCACCCACGCCTCTGTCCTTCCAGGAGAAATATCTTTGCGAACTGAACTAGCGCCCTGCCCCCCACCAGCCTGACTGACAGTAACAGTTTCGTTTCAGTGACAGTTTGAAGAAAGGTAGGGTAATTCCATGTCAGTGCAATGCAGAAAAGGAACATTTTCTACCTGATCATGTCAGGTTTATTTCCGATTTAGTACATCTAATGATTCAGATAAGAGATGGAAAACTACCAGTATGCAGAGGTATATGAAAAAGTTAGTCTTCAAAGTTTGGAAATTGTGTGAAATTTACATGTATCTGTCTCAACATAAATGAATGTAATTTTTGTTATAATCCAGATACAGCAGTGAAACTTGCAAAATTGAAAAGCTGATAAGTAGAGCTCTACACTGATATGCAATATCAGAATTGAGAATTTTCACATTCAAGGTCATTGCCCGTAATCTTTGACCTTGAATAACTCACAGGTAATGTTGTATAAAAATGTGGTTTATCTACAGCTATGCAAATCACATGTAAGTGCCTGGGAGGGGGTTCTTCAAACTACCTTCACAAAAATTCTCCATTATTCCAGTCTCAAACAGCACATGGAAAAATCTAACACCTATACCTTTCCATGTGAGCTCTGATTTCCCTTATTTTATGATGATGACCAGTTCTCCGTATGTAGGTCGACATCAACAAAATATTTTTGCATCCGGAGGAAAAAGTTGGTGATTGAAATTGCATCAGAGGATTCTGCTGCAACGAAGAACGCCTTCATTTTAATGATGTCCCCCCCAAATTCTATACTATTTCAGTGACAGTGTCTCCCTTATTTCGCAGTTATACAAATTGTGCTGATCTTCTTTGATATACTCCATTAATCCTATCCGGTAAATATCCCAGACCGCGTAGCAGTACTCCAAAACAGGGTGGACCGGCACAGTGTAGGTAATCTCTTTACTTGATCTGTTATATTATTGTAGTGGTGTTATGAACCATTTACAGTGAAGCTGTAATGAAAAGGCAATAAAAATTGGTTGCATCTTATTTCACAAGTCTCCAATTAAATTATTAATGTTCAATAGATCTGATGCAGGGAGAGTGTATGTCTGATAATGCAAGTGTCAAGTATGACAGAAAACACAAATTATGGAGACGATCCTTGAGGACGCAAGAAGCTGTCGTGTACTTCATCTGTTTCTCCATAAGTTTGTCAGACACATGCACCCTACCAGTGATTGTCATACATACAGGCAATATTTTCATATATGTCTTTTAACATCATTTATTTCCACATAGCAATAGAGTCAGCTTTACTGTACACTGAAGAAGGAGAATAAGTCTTTGTTTCTACTAAACCTTTGTCGGTATGTATTACACAGTGAAGCTTATGGGTAGCCTACCTGGAATTGTATTCTTGGAATGTTACTTCCTTGCAAACATCTTAATCATGGTGGGAAATTGATGTGTAATTGAAGACACATGGAGGAATATTATCTTTGCACCATTGAAACAACTGTCGTGATGCCAAAATACAGTTTTCGTGAGGTTACTTGTGGCTGGCAGATGTGGCTAATTTCGTTACAGCCCTTACATCATCATGAGGTCCTTTACCATGTGCTGCAGCACATCCATCCGAAAAGTAGTAAATGTGCTTTGGAGCTGGAAAGAGACATTTTAAGAAATTCATGAGATTGTGCTGGAAAGAATACATACACAATGTATCATGCTGTAGGCACTGATATATTTCTGCATATGACATGTGGTATATTTTATAAGCATTTGTGCCTGGTAGTGAGTTACAAATGGGTAAATTGTTACTTGTGAATTATTCCAGTGAAATCCCTGTACTTCATCCTGGATGGTCAAGGAGTAATTCTCCACAAAAATCACAAACAGCAAGCTATTCATTTACTTTCATTTCTTCTTTAGTTATATCAAAGATGTGTAACTGCTGCTGGGTGGTAAATGAGTGTGGTAGGAGTTGTTACAAACTCAATGCAAACACCTCAGTGACATTGACTTGTTTTTTTTAAGTCTATAGAAATTTCTGCCTGTGTTTAATGAATATGTGTACATAATTTTGTGATTGCAGTTTGTACCAAACAGTACAAACAGGTTATATGTCACTCTTGTGAATTTTGGGCAGTAGGGACATGCACCTAAAAAAACATGCTGAAAATGTAGAATTGCGTATAACAAATGCTACACATTGATTTCTTGATGGCAGTACATGTTCTTCATACTTTGTTAGTGCTTTCAGTTTACACTCTTCAACCATTAACTTAAAATTCTGATATGGTACATAAACAGCCAGCATGGGTCCCACTGGCATAGGCAAGAGCACAGTGCTTTGGCTACAACTCACTAAATTTTTAGAATAAAATATTTACATCTGCATATGTATGTTTGAAATATGCATACAATTGCTAAAAATTGTGCAACCCTAGCTGCTGCTGCTGCTTGTGTACCCTACTTCCATTTTCTTTCACAGGCAAATAATCATTTTTCCCTGGTGTCACACAGCTCACATTATAATCGCAGTAAGAATCAAGTACATGTTGAATGGCGTTTTCACAACATGTCTTACCTGGCTTTGTAACATACCATGTTCTGTTACGAACTGTTTTGCTCATTTTATCATATCAAAATTTGTCACACATACGTTCTGTGTTGTGAAACTTACCTTTCAGCTGGGCTACAATGTCTCTTTCTCCCTTTTTTTTCATGTCCTTTTTTTTCCAGGTGTGCCACATAATTATGCTCCAACACTGAGGCTACCTTTTTCAATTTTTGCTTTGCATAATTTTTCTAACACTGGAGTCTCTTTTTCTTCATAGGAGATTTGTCTAGAAACTGAAGCCTAGTATTTAATCAATCTATGCCAGATCCACTGCAATTTCATCTTCACTGAACGTCTTCTCTGGAAGTACCTAGCACAGCTGAGGCAACACCTGCTACGGTTAATGTGTTTTGTGATATTTGCTTTCTACATTTTCTGCAAGTGTTTCCACCTGGCAATACTCTAGAACACTCCTGAATGTTCCTCAAGTTCTTCTGTACTCTTCCATGACCTTCTGCTTTAAATAGATTGCAACAGTACAATTTTAACTAAAATCCATTTTTTTTTTTTTAAACCTCCTACTAAATACTACTCACAGAATATAAACACTGCAGTTTGAGTAAACAAGCTACACCCATGAAACAAGGTAATGATTAATTGAAATAAAAGTCTCTGTGATTGGCTATTCAAAGGACAAATAAATAAATGTTCACCAATTTGTCAGAAAAGCAGTGACTGCTATTGTCTGCTGTTCTGGAAAAAGCCTGGATACATAACTGCTCACTGCATTTTGCTAGTGCAGTGATGTAGACGAAATAAATTTTTGGCCATGATGCCTTTGGTGTGCCATCTTGATATTTTACCATGTGTATGGTAGCATATTGGGGCACTGCAATATATTTAAAAAAATTTGAAGGTGAGGTGTTTTGAGGTATTAAAGGACACAGGTTAAGGTCAATGACATTCTGTATGTGAAAATTTGTAGAAACCCACCATGTTGCATATCAGTGTAAAGCTATAGTCATTAGTCGTTCATTGCTGTATCTGGATTAGAATGAGAATTCTAGGCATTTGTGGTAGAGGCAGATGCATGCAAGTTTCACAGAGTTTCCGAACTTTGCAGTCCTGTAATTTTCTTCACATTTGTCATATACCTCTGCAAATTGGTAGTTTTCCATCTGGATCACTGAATGTACCTACTCTGAAAGAAATCTAAGTGGATTGGGATGAGTGCTGCATTTAATTGACATGGAATTATCCCTAGAAGATATAATAGATGCTGATTAGTGGCAAATGTATTCAGAGGAATTTATGATGAAGTCTCAAAGATATTTTTCCAAGCAGTGCAAAGCTTTTAAAGTTGTTGTTTTTATCATTTTGTAATGCCTAACATTAAAACTATGACAACAGCTGCCCTTGGCTGCCAGGACTTGTGTCTTATGAAATAGAAATTTCTGGTTTTTTGACCGCACAGCGTGTTCATCTGCAGGTGATTTATTCATTTACTCTTTTGCCACTTGCCTTTATGTTCTTGTATTTGTTACTCTGCTCATGTGTATGTAACACCTATATACACCTATCAATTATTTGGTATATTATATGTTCTTAATTTTGCCAACAGTTGATGAGCATCCTTGTCCAACTCTAGATATTTTTATTTTCTGGGTTTTCCTATGCATTCTGTAAAATCTTTAGTAAAGAGGGGAAAACCTTGCATTTTGCAGACATATAATAGTCACAGACATCGCTGTGATCATTGTAACACTTTCTTATGCAGACAGAGATGGAGTGTATCAACATGTTAATGAGCTACTACATTTCTTCTCGAAACAACTCCTTTTCCAAATTCTCCTCTAATATGGACTTTTAAATTCCATGTGAACAGTTATACTTGATTAGACTCCATCACACTTCGGTGGTATTCTGGTGTAGACCATTCATGTGTTTGGTAAGCTCTGTGTATCATTAAAATTCCCATTGGAAAACATACAGAGGTGAATCTGTTGTAGTCGTATGCTGGTCTTATTCCTAAGAGAGATGCTGCTACTGGTCTTTTCTATAAAGTCCGCAGCTCGTGGTGTAGTGGCTAGCGTTGCTGTCTCTGGATCACGGGGTCCCGGGGTTGATTACATGGCTGGTTAGGGATTTTCTCTGCCCAGGGACTGGGTGTTTGTGCTGCCCTCATCATTTCATCATCATCATCATTCATGACAGTGGCTAGATTGGACTGTGTAAAAAATTTGATTGTGAAACAATTGGGATTTTGTACGGGTGCTGATGGCCGCACAGTTTAGCGCCCCACAAAGCAACCATCATCTCTGGTCTCTTCTGTCAGGCACCATGCCGTAAAAGAATACTGTGTACTATCACTAAAGGGTGTGAATGTTTTGAGGGCTGATATTGTAGAGGGCTGATTCCATTTTTTTGTGTGACTGGAGAATGTCGTAATCTCTGGTTACATGAAGATTTTCAAACCAAATGCAGTTCTGGGTTACAATACTGCAGTTTCTTGAGTTTGTAGAAAGTGGATTTTCACTCATGGGCAGGATGGGGCGATGACTAGGAGACTGCATGGAAGTTTGTTTGTAAATAAAAGTCTGTGGTGTTATGTGACAGAAAAGGGGGTGGATGGTTATGTGCTCAGGTGGTGTCACAGTTCATGAATTTACTACACCTAGCTATCTATAGGGAAGAGAGAATTTGTACTCTGCGTGCCATTGTATGAGTTATAGCAGAGTGTACATAGTAGGCTCAACCCAAGTTTGCAGTTACACCTGTCTGCTTTGACTTGTGACTTAACTGTATTGTGTTGTGCGACATCATGGTGGCCAGATGTATTTGAAATGTATGCAGTGAAGCTCCCTAGTGTGGGATTTTATGTCTCTAAATTGTTGGTGAGTGATTTTAATGATTCATTGGACTCCGTGAGTGCTGTTAGTGAGAGTACTATTGAAAGAGTTTATGGGAATTTGTTCGTGAGTCATTTTGATGTTGGCAGGTATGGGAAGGTTTCAGGATTGGAATTATTATTTCTGTGTGTGTGTGTGTGTGTGTGTGTGTGTGTGTGTTTTGAGTAAGTCCCTACATGTCTCAGTGGAGGACAACATGTTGACCACAATGTCTCAGTGGAGGACAACATGTTGACCACAATGAAATTTCTACAGTTATTAGATTTAAATGCCAAGTATGTGGCGCGTTGTGTTTGTGTGGGAGGTATGGGACTGACCAAATTTGCTGCACCTGGAACCAGGGACCAATATATGTATGTGGTGTCATCGGAGGAACAGTGTATTGCGTTTTATCTGGAGGGGTTTGTGGTTTGAGAAATGTAGGCTGGACACAGGATAGATTTTATTGATGATATATTGTTTCTGCTCCCACTAGATTGCTAGATTTGTGTATCAGCTGGCTTTGGTTGGTGAGTATGTTTTATGGTTTATATTTATGTTTGTTATAGTATGTGTGTTTGTTGTATATTGAAGTTGGTGTTAATACAATATTTTGTTAATTTTTGGGTTATGTTGTTAGTTGATGGTAACTGGATTGTGATTGGTAGGTATTGTGGAGTTTCTTTTATCTACATTGGTGAGGTTAGACTTTTGATATTAAATATATGGATGTGTTTGTGGTCCCATGAACTTTGTTTTAGCTATATAGTTCAAGGGAAGTGTTAGATTTTGAATTTGTTGTGTTGTGTGTGGTTTTGTAGTACCATAGATTTAGTTTGAGCTATTTAATTTATTTATTCATTCTCAGACCATTAAGTACAATAGCATCTGTCATGTCAGAAAAATTACAGAAATAATGTATACAGAGATAAAATATTAACGAAGTGGAGTAGGATTAGATTGGGATAAGTCAGGAAGTAGGCGATGGCCTAACTGAAGGAAACATCCCCCATTCACCTTGGCAGTTGGGGGAAACCATGGAAAAACTAAGTCAGGATGGCTGGGCAAGGAATAAACCCTGGTCCTTTTATTTATTTTGCCACCTGATGTATTTCAGATGACACTGTGGCAATAACAGTTTCCTACAACTTCATGTATAGCACAGATTACACCATCATCCATTTATGACTATTTCTCTTAGATTTAAATTTGCATACATTTATTATTGTTTTTTCAGAATGAATGATGATTACTTCTATTTCTGAGTTTTCCTTGCAATAGTCAGTAAATTCATTTACAGAATCAAATGGATGTTTCCCCAGTATTTCTCTGTGTGCTTAAAGGTATTAATGTTCTTTATTTTGCTGATACTGTTTGGAAGGCAACTGAATAGGTACATCCCCATGTGTGTTATATGTCTCTCATAGTGACTCGTCCTGTGTTGGCTTGCTTTTAGTTTCCAACAGTTTCTTGTTTTATGTTGATAAACATCTTCATTTTTCTTAAAGGTACTAATTTTTTTCTTAGCGTGTACTAGTATTTTATGTATATAAATATTTGTTACTGTTAAAGTGTGTTGCAGTTTCAATTTTGATCTGCAGCTTGTTCTTTGTCTCTCTTCAGTCATTATGTGTATAGCCCTTTTCTGTACATTGAGTATCTTCCTCATGTGTACTGAGCTTCCCAGTAGTTCTATTCCAAATGACATTATTGATTCAAACTGCACAAAGTAATTTGAAGACTGTAATACTCTCAGTTTTGGCTAACTTCCGTAGTGCATAGCAGCCTGAATTTAATTTGCTGTTTATAGTGTTGTTGCGCTCTTTCCATGGTAATTTATCATTAAGGTGAACATCCAGAAATTTTACTCGCACTTGTTCAAGTTTGTTTTTAAAGCCCATGATTTTGTAATTTAGCATCAGTTTATTATTTCTAAACAAATTTTCTATTCTGCATAATATCCTTCCACCTCCATGCATAGTTTCTAGATCCATTCCATTTATTGAAATGTTTGTGTCATCCATAAATAGTACTGACCTTTGTTGAATATCCCTGATAGGTCCTTAATATATGTGAAGAACGGCAGTGACGGAAGGACACTTCCATGTGGCACACCATTCTGGATCATCCCCATGTGTGAGTAGTATTTTTTTCTCTCCTTGCTGTTATTTTTACTTGTTGTTATCAGTTGATTAAGCAGGATTTAGTAGATTCAATGCATTGCCTCTCACAACATAGAATTTTACTTTTTCAGGGAGAATGTTGTGATTAACTTGGTCTAAAGCTTTTGATAGATTACATAATACTCCAATTATTGATTCCTCACTGTGAAATGTTTGTTTTGCTGAGGTAGTAGACTTATTTTTTTTTTAAATCCTTGTTGGCTTCTGTCTGTGATGCACTGTGATGTGAAAAAGCTTAGTAATATATTATACAGAATGCGTTCAAAGATTTTAGATATTACTGGTGTAATACTAACAGGTCTGTAGTTTACAGATTCTGTAATGTCACCTTTTTCGTACTGTTGTAGCACCCCAGCAGTTTTTAAACTATCTGTATACAGTCTTTCCGTGAGTGCTTCCTTAATTATTTTGCTCAAGTGTCTGATGATGAATTTGGATGAAAATTCAGTAATCTTATTTGATATACTGCAGATGTCCTGAGTCTTTGCTATACAGAGTTTCATAGTGGATGTCTTTTCTCTATTAAAGAATTCAGAACACTTGTTGTTGTTGAGTTTGATGTATCCTGTGCTGGGTTTTTCCACACATTTATGTAGTAGTCATAAAATGCTTTGGCTATAGTTTCTGGGTTTCTCTGTAGTTAATTTTCCCATCTGATTTCTTTGGGGCTATGATTTTTATATGTTGCTTTTCCTGTTTCTGAATTTATGGTCATCTACACTGTTTTTGTGCTGTTGTCAGAGTTTGTAATGTCCTGTTCAACATCCATTTTCTTTGCATATTTTGTTACTTCGTTAGATTTTTTTACATTCCTTATAGTACCATTTTAGATTTAAGTCGTTAGTTTATATTTAATTGTTCTGTCCAATGCTTTAAGCCTTCTGCTTGAAACAATGATGCCCTTTGTAATCCATTTGCTCTTTCTGTATTTGTTATGCATCCATTTTTGATAGGAAATTACTATTTAATATGTTCGCAATATTTGGTTATGAAGAACCCAAAACTGTATGCACTCACATTGTCACCTTGAATTTCATTCCAGAGTTCTTTAGACAGATTATGACTGAAGGTACTTATGTTGTTCTCTCTCTAATTAAAGACCACTGCATTAAGACTGGAGTAGCCACCTCACTCAGTGGTGTACAGGTAAAGTGAAATTTTCAATACTAGGTTTTGGAACTACGTGTGGGTGCATGGTATCATGGACTTTGTTTGAGCTATGATTACGAAGGATATTGTTTCCTTTGTTTTTGCATTATTATTTGTTTTGGTAACCCTACATTATTAGAATTGTCATACATATAGTTTGCCCTACTCAAAACCCCCTAATTTCTGTGGTGGTCACATTAGTTTCATTGTATTTATGCAATTAAATATTTTTTGTATTGTTTGTGCCTGTAATAAGTGAAATCATGGTACATTAATCCAAATTGATGAGAGTTCTCGACCATCGACCAGTACTCAAAAGCAGTCAAATGAGTATTTTGTTAGCAGCCTTTTTCATGTATGAATTACAATTCCTTGTAACATTTCCAACAAAGCTTAGTTTGGTACTAGGCTTCCCCACTGCTAGATTGACTTGATTGTTCCACTTTCAATTGCCCAGGACAGATACTCATAGAGTCTTGACAGTTGTGACTGATTCCAGTGTCTAACTGCCAATTTCGTAGTAAAGTGATGTGGGATATTTTTGTCTATTTATGTGCAGTTCATTACATTTATGTATGTTGATGGTTGTCTGCAAATCTTTACATAATATGCTAATTACCTGTAAGTCTTTATGAATTTATAGTAATTTACAGATTCAGGCAATGAATGTGTGTGGTGCCACCCATGTGCTGTAACCCTTGATGTAACTGTGTTGTGTTGTATGGTGTCATGGTAGTGTGGCATATTTGAAATGGATCACATTTTCAGAGGGCGTGTTGGTGTATGCAGTGGCACCCTAGTGTGCGATGTTTATGTTTCTAAATTGTTTGTGAGCCCTGGTAGTGATTCACTGTACATCTTGAGTACTGTTTGTGAGAATAGTATTGGAAGAGTTGATTGTGGTTTATTAGTGAACTGTTTTGATGTTGGTACTTAACGGGTGATAGATTCATTTTTAGATTAGATTAGATTTACTTTCATTCCAATTGATCCGTAGTGAGGAGGTCCTCCAGGATGTGGAACATGTCAGAAAAACAATAATACATGACAAATATTTACAACTAAAACAAATAAGCTAATGTAGCATTCCACAGGTCCCAAGTGGAATGATCGCCATTTTTTAATGAACACTATATGAAAGTCATTTTACAAATACTAATGCACTGAATTTAAAATAAAAAAGTTTTTTATTTATTTATAAGGTAATAAACATGTAATACAACTACTATAATACTTATTTACAATGAACTCATTACTGCACTGAAATGATGCAGAAGTTAGATTGTACTTACACACACACACACACACACACACACACACACACACACACACACACAAATTTTCAATGAACACATTACTGCACTGAAATTGTGCAGAAGTTATATTGTACTTATATACAAATCAGTTGGTTTTACTGAGAAATTCATCAATGGAGTAGAAGGAGTTGGCCACCAATAAATCCTTTAGGCTTCTCTTAAACTGAATTTCATTGGTCGTTAAGCTTTTTGTGGCGACTGGCAAGTTATTGAAAATGTGTGTTCCTGAATAATGCACACCTTTTTCTACAAGACTAAGTGACTTTAAATCCTTGTGAAGATTATTCTTATTTCTAGTATTGATTCCATGAATTGAGCTGTTGGTTTGAAAAAGTGACATATTTTTAATGACAAATTTCATTAAGGAATAAATGTATTGGGAAGCAGTAGTTAGTATCCCTAGTTCCCTAAACAGGCTTCTGCAGGATCTTCTTGAGTTCACACCACATATAACTCCTACTGCACATTTTTGTGCCCGGAAAACTTTAGCTTGGCTTGATGAATTACCCCCCAAAAATAATCCCATATGACATTATGGAATGAAAGTAAGCATAGTATACCAGCTTTTTCATTTTTATATCCCCTATGTCTGACAAAATTCGCGTTGCAAACAGAGATTTGTTAAGACGCTTCAGCAGTTCTGTGGTGTGCTCCTCCCAGTTGAATTTATTATCAAGCTGTAATCCCAAGAATTTAACACTGTCCACTTCTTCTATCTTCTTGTCATCGTATGTTAGACATATACTCGTGGGACACCCCTTACAAGTTCTGAACTGCATGTAGTGTGTTGTTTCAAAGTTTAGTGACAAAGAATTGGCTAGGAACCAGTGATTAATGTCCACAAATATTTTATTAGCTGATCTTTCTAAGACTACACTTGATTTGCTATTTATTGCAATGTTTGCATCATCAGCAAACAAAACGAACTTGGCATCTGGTAATGTTACTGATGAAAGGTAATTGATATACACAAGAAAAAGTAAGGGCCCCAAAATGGATCCTTGTGGGACCCTACATGTAATTAGTTTCCAGTTGGATGATGCCTGATAGCTTGATACATGTCTCTTTCCTAATAACACCCTTTGTTTCCTGCCCTCGATGTAAGATTTGAACCATTTTGCAGCATTTCCTGTTACACTATAATATTCTAATTTACTTATAAGGATATTGTGATTTACACAGTCAAATGCCTTTGACACATCACAAAACATACCAGTTGCCTGCAATTTTTTGTCTAATGAATTAAGCACATTTTCACTGTAAGTGTAGATAGCCTTCTCAATATCAGAGTGTTTAAGTTATTAGCACAGTGTGTTGTTTATGGTTGGAGATTTAATTTTGTATTTCAGTTTTTGTTGGTTTTAGTTTTTTTTAAATTGTGTTTTTGTTGATTTTTGAGGATGTTGTTGGCCTTATTTTTGCATTAATATCTGCTTTGATATATCTTCATTATTAGGATAGTTGTATATTAAGTTTGTCCCTGCCCTAAACCCAGTAATTGTCATGGTTGTCCCATTAGTTTCATGTTATTTCTTCAATTAAATATTTCCTATATTGTTCATGTGTTTTCACATGTGTAGTGAATGACATGATTGCCATATTGTATAAACTTGAAACAGGGAAGTTTACCATCCTTATGATGTCATGGGTCAAAGCTTTCTCTTCTAACAGTTGTCTTCCATCTCAAGTAATTGTTTTGGACGTATGTTTACATTTTAGTGCCATCATGAGCAACTAGTGCCTGGATAGACAATGTTGATCAGTTACCTTCCATCTCTTAAAGATATCTAGCATATGACTTACAATCCACTCGGGTTTTCATTATAAATCCTTTACATTGTCATTTTCTTTAGGGCTGAATGTTTTTAATCATATTGTTATTGCACAATTAAGCAGAAGTATCTTCCTATGTTTCTTAAAATTTTATTCAATAGCAGGTTAACTGGTGCTATAATACAGTGTTTTCCAAAGTGAGGCCTGCAACACCTAAAAATTGAAATGTTTTGTAATAAAATGGAACTCGCAGATGTTATGCAAGAAGTATCTTCTCAGTTAATAAAAAGAACACAGTTAGAAATTATACCTATGTTTGTAAATTTATCTGTTTTCCTACTTTACTAAGTTTCTGCCCTAAAGCTGGTCAACCATTATAGAGGACTACTACAAGTGTGTGTGTGTGTGTGTGTGTGTGTGTGTGTGTGTGTGTGTGTTGTTTTCAAAAGCAGTGGTACATTAACTGCACACCACCTCAGAATTTCACGAATATCAACTTCAAGTGGTGGAAAGCTCCCACCAACTTTTTTAAATGTTAGTCATTCCTTTGTAGGCCTCCCCCCACTCCCAGTTTCTTAAAAAAATGAGAAACCTGTCTCAAAATATGTCTCTAGACCTGCCACTGTGAGTAACTCTGGACTCAAATTTTGTGTGGTTAGTGTAAAACTGTCTTGGAAGATAGATTCCAACAGAGAAATAAGTGTTGCTTCGATTTAATCAATTTTTGAAAAAAATTAAAAATAGCAAAATGATACACACACAACATTGATTTTTAATCGCTTCCTTTCAGCAAAGGTAAGAACAACTCTGAAGTAATAATATTGCTCTGCAGTCTTATTATTGTCGAAGCAAAAAATTTCTAGGCCTTTAATTTTCTGCCGGCCAGAGTGGCCGAGCGGCTCTAGGCTCTAGGCGCTTCAGTCTGGAACCGCGCGACCGCTACAGTCGCAGGTTCGAATCCTGCCTCGGGCATGGATGTGTGTGATGTCCTTAGGTTAGTTAGGTTGAAGTACTTCTAAGGGACTGATGACCTCAGATGTTAAGTCCCATAGTGCTCAGAGCCACGTTTTCTAAAAATTTTCCATGAGTGCTCAGTTAAAAATAGAAATAAAATAAAATAAAATACAATAAAATTTGGGACTTGCCTTATTGTTAAGCAATGAAGAGAAACTACACTCAATGTTCTTTTTTTCCTCAGCAACAAAATCATGTGATTAGATGAGTAAACCCTGGTTTAACTGCTCCTCAGCTTCAAGTTTTCATTGCCACTATACGTATTATCATGCACATTTTCTTTGTCAATTTAAGTTGAGTAGGATTTAAGTATGACTGATCACACACACCTCCAGCCTCAACAAATGGAGTTAGGCATGTTTTTCCCCTTCGTGGAAAAATGTTTTCAGAGAAATTGAAGTTTGTAGCTCTTGGTTGCATTTGCCCTGTGAGTGTGAAGAGTTGTCTAAAAAGGCATTGCAACATTTGATGCCTTTCCCTACCACTTATATGAACAGAACTTTTTCCTCCTTGTAGTGTTAAAACCTCAAAACAAAACTTCCTTAATGTGGAACTGGACCTAAGATTGATGTTTTCAGTGGAATTTGGAAAAACATAAAGAATTTCATTCCTCACATTAGTGGCCCCACATTTGGGAACATTGTTTATCAAGTGAATTTCCTTAAAAGAAAGACATTGATTTTCAGTTACTATATTTACTGTACTGTATTATTCCATTGAAATTTCATTCGCTATGCAACACTCGTGTGCCTTTAGAATAAATTACTTGTTGCATTAATTTTCATGATTATGTTATTGATGGTCATTCTAATTATTACATGTTTTTATACCACAAAACATTTAATATAGTATTGCAAGGGGGTCTGCAGATCACTTTCCAAATAAACAGGATGTCCGTGTTACCGCAAAGTGTGAGAACCACTGCTATAGTAGCATTGCAGTCTCTGAATCCTGTCACTATCTTTAATAAATTAAGTGCTTTGAATGTTTTTGTTGCCTGCAACTGTAATATGTCGACAGCTTAGTAACAGTTTAAAAAAAAAAAATACTTGTAGTTCAATTTCGTAGTGCTGTGTGTCCTTATCTTTGTCTCCCATTCATGTATACATATGTCAGTCCATAGGCAATATTTGAAATTTCCCCCTATTACTGTAGCATGGTCAGGAAATTTACACAATATTTGCTAGGCTTCCTTTGAAGTATTCCACAACTTATATGCTTAACCCTCGCAATACCTAAATACCGAGGATGAGGGGGGGGGGGGGGTACTTAATGCCTATGTTTTTGTAATCTAGTCATGTATCTTGTATTTCAAAATTTTAAGAAGTATTTGTTTTTAGTGATTTATTATACCAGATTCTGTAATTGTTTCGAATTTGTCGGTGAAACATAGTCCAATAATTTTAAGTCTTAGTCGTGAGTCTGACAATTCGCAACAAATGTCATAGTCATATTTTCAGATTCAGGACTCTTATTACACATCTGTTATCTTTACAAAGTATGTTATGAATAAAACTCAGTGACAGTTAACAAAATCTTTATTTCTTAAAAAAATAATTGTGGTGGTCATAATAGTTCCATTTCTCTCTGTGTACACTTTACGGAAAATATGCTGGTATTGCTGAGATTGCACTAAAATATATTTTCAGGTTCTGGACCCTACTTATATACCTATTTAAAAAGGATGCTGTTAATAAAAGTTAACAACAGTTAATGAAATTTGTTTATTTTTAGTTTTTTAGTGTGGTGGGCATAAATTACACCCCCTCCCCCCACCTTCTCCCCTTGCTAGTATGCGTTACAGAAAATGCGGTGGTACTGCTAGGGTTAAAATGAGTCGGTCATATGAATATCCAGTAATCATTTTTAGCCCACCTTTGACTCTTTTATCTTCATCCAGATTATCTCATATACTAACTCTTTATTTGAGTAACTGTTACTGAGTCTTTAATTGCAATACATGTGTTTTATTGATGGTGGCAGTCAAAGCAAAAACAATGTTGTTGATCAGAGGCTTTTGTTTTGACCATAATGGAGGTGCAGACCTCACCAAGGTGCATCTCAACATCTTGGAGAGTGGCTTGGAATTTGGAGGAGGAGCATGTGAATTTCTACATTTACATATATACTGTGCAGATCAATATTGGTATGTAGCAGAAGGTGTTCTTCATTGTACCAAATATTAAGGTTTCTTCAGGTTTCATTATCAGATAGAACAAGATAGGACATGGGGAAAGAACATTACTTGTATGTAGCTGCTATTACTTGAATATTTATCTCCGTTATCTGTTCAGAATATAAAAAGTTGAAGAACATTCATAGTTTCCATTCAGAAAGGTGGTTCTAGAATTTGTTTGGGCAGGTGACTGCAAGGCATGTTGTGTCTTTCTTAAAGAGCCTGTAATGATTTTTAGCATTTTTATTACACCCTGTAGTAAATTGAGTGACATTGGGGGGGGGGGGGAATGCCTTGGGAGTCTTTTTTTGGGAGGGGGGGAGGGGAGTGATGCAGTTGTGACTGTCCGATTGAGCACTAACACCAACAGCAGCTGTTTAGTTACAAGATGATGTAAAATTGAAAGTAATTAGGGTAGAGACAAGACATAACGTAAAGTGTGCAATGCAGTACAATATAAAGTGAATATAAAGACCTTCGAATCAAATAGAAATAAACACATTTTGCACTGGAAAGACGTACATATTAAATCACTAAAGTTTACAGGAAAAAAAAATCAATGATGTTGCATAAGACAAATTATGTTTTCAGTACCACAATTTGGCAAATCAGAATTGATTTATACAGACGATATTTGTGAATGAATTGCTCACGCACTTGTTTTCATACCTAGAAACCTTTAATGACCACCGAGCAAGGTGGCGCAGTGGTTAGCACACTGGACTTGCATTCAGGAGGATGACGGTTCAGTCCCACGTCCGCCATCTGTGATTTCCCTAAATCGCTCTAGGCAAATGCCGGGATGGTTCCTTTGAAAGGGCATGGCTGACTTCCTTCCCCGTCCTTCTCTAATCTTCTAATCTGATGAGACCGATGACCTGTCAGTTTGGTCCCCCCCCCCCCCCCCCCCTCCCCCAAACAGCCCAACCCTTTAAGGACCAAGAAACGTGTTTGAGTCATAAAAGTAGCAGCAGATTCAGATCTGAGGAAACCATTATAATCTTCAAAATTCCACGGCTTCTTTTGCTTCTCTTCCTTCTGTGAACTAATAACTTCTCTCTTTGTTACATGAACTAAAGTAGCTTTACCTGTTAAGTAAAAGAAGGAATTGGTTGATGGGACCTATACCAAGGCAGCAAGCAGTCAGCTTGGCAATGATCTGGGTAAGGGAGAACTTAATGCTGCAAGGTGTTCTGTATGCAGTGTGGAGTAGTGGTTAGTGTTGTTGACTGGTGTGCTGAAGGAGAAGTTACTTGAAGTTCCCTATGTTTGTAATGTTTGCATATTCTGGAATATTTGATATCTGTATAAATAGCAGCTCCCTCCATCCAAGAGGCAGTTCTGTAGTCTGTAAATTGGTATCTGTGATAAATGTGCTTTCAGTGCTTAATGTTGTAATTCATTGATGACCGTGCTTTCAGATTTTGACTTGATTGTGGTTACGACTTGACAATGTTTGGTGGAGTAACTGTGTACTTCAAAACATCTACATCACTGTGGCTCCAATTAAGCACCATAAGAGCTATTGCTTACTCGGATACAGGCTGTACATCAATCCTAACGTCTGTGTATTCAGGAGATAAATAGATTCTGAAACAGCAGGTGGTCAGCTACACGTCAGGCATCCATAATTATTTTCAGTAGAGGTCAGTCAGAACTCAATGAAATGGCTCAAAGGATTTGATGGAGTCACCAGATACAACAGGTGTGATGACATAAAGTGTTTGGCAATTGTGTGCTCTTACTTGCATGGCACAGCTCAGCAGTGATCTGAGAACAATGAAGAGAAACTCAATAAATACCAGGCCAAACTAAAGAAAACATTTGGTGACAATTGAGATCAAGTCCACTTTGTGGAAGAATGAGTGAAGAGCAGAGCGAGGAAATGGGCCGGGCAGACTGGCTGCATTGTTCGAGGTTTGAGTCCTCCCTTGGGCATGGGTGTGTGTGTTGTTCTTAGCATACGCTATTTTAAGGAGTGTGTAAGTCTAGGGATTGATGAGCTTAGCAGTTTGGTCCCTGAGGAATTCACACACATTTGTGGGAAAATGGCACAGTCATATGTGGTCTGTTCAAAAAATTCTGGAACATTTGTTGTTTCGTGCGATTGGTGTGTTGGGGCGAAATGTGGTTAACATCCCTGCACACATCTGTGTTTAATGTGTAACTGTCAGAAGTTTCAGTGTTGTGTATCTGTTAGTTATTGTTCAGTGCTGTATTGAGTAGAATGTTGTGTTGCACAGTTTGCAATTTTCAAGAGGGCAGAGTTAGAAGAGCAACATGTTTGCATTCAGCTGTGTGTGATACTCAAGAAAATTTTTACAGAGAGACACCAGATGATGCAGAAAGCCTATGGTGATGAGTGTTTAAACCGTACTCGATGCTACAAATGGTTCAGATAGTTTAAAAGTGGTCAGACGGAAGTTAAAGATGATCCTCATTCAGGACACCCTTTGATGTCTACCGATGACTCTCCTATCAGAATGTTAATCAGATTGTACCTGCCAATCAGAGACTACTGTCCGAGAGATTACATAAGAATGTAACATTTCAGTTGGATCATGTCATGAAATTGTGATGCAGCATCTTGGAATGCTTTGTATTGCTGCCAAGTTCATCCCATGGCTTATGAGTGAAGATCAGAAAGACCTTCGCCTCATAATCTGTGAAGAGCTTTTGGACTAAACAAATGAGAATGAGATGTTTCTTAAGAGAATCATAGCTTGTGATGAATGTGGGTCTGTTTTTATGATATTGAGACCAAGGTTCAGTCTTCACAATGGATTGTGAATGGTTCTCAAATACCAAAGAAAGCTTGTCAGGTCAGGTCAGCTGTCAGAGCCATGCTGATAGTTTTCTGTGATTTTGAAAGATTAATTCATCATGAATTCGTACCACAGGGACAAACTGTTAATGGATGGTACTATCGGGACTTGTTGCGATGCCTGCAAGAAAATGTGATAAGAAAATGGCTGAAATGCGGCGAGACAATGCATGGCTCTTGCATCGTGATAACACATGCGCACATTCATCCCTGTTGGTGTGTGACTATTGGGGGGGGGGGGACACTGTGCTACCTCATGTTTTGTACACTCTGGATCTGGCCCCTGCAGACCTTTTTTTTTATTTTCAAAGTTGAAAATCCTGTTGAAGGGATGAAGATTTGCAATGATAGATGAGATAAAAGAAAACTTGCAGACAGTGCTTCACGTGATCAAGCAAGAGGTGTACCAAGACTGCTTCTGGAAGTGGAAACGGCATTGGGAGCAGTGTATCAATTGTGGAGGAGAGTATTTTGAAGGAGACCATGCATAATAGGTAAAAGGTAAGACAAAGTTCCACAATTTTTTGAACAGACCTTGTACATACAGAATGTTTTGGCCTTATGCCGCATTGGGAATCTAAATATGGCAGAACTGAAAAGATCTCGGATTTGGTGAAAGGAGTTCAGTTCTGGTATAGGAAGTCACAACAACAGAGGAGTTCAAGTGGTGCCAGCACCTTGAGGAAATGCAACAGAAAAGAGTCGTATGAAAGAAGTATGACTGACTGCCAAATGTGGTTTCTGTGGCAGTTATGGAAGACTATCAGTGACCTTGCCTCTCTCAGACGCCAGGCAGTAACGGCAGAGGTACAGCAGTTTGTGACAGCCAGAAATGTTGAACCAAGTACATCTACATCTCTATCCATATTCTGCAAGCCACTGTATGGTGCATGGCAGAGGGTGTCATGTACCACTACTGGTTATTTTCTTTCACGTAGCATTTGCAAATAGGCAAATTGAGTGAGGAAAAAAATGTCTATCTATAATCCTCCATACAAGCTCTAATTTCTGGCATCTTATCTTTGTGGTTCTTACGCAAATATATGTTGGTGGCAGTAGAATTGTTCTGCAGTTGGCCTAAATTTCCACATTAGTGCTTTGCTAAAATAGCGTTGTCTTCTCTCCAGGGATTCCCATTTGGGTTTGCAAACCACCTCAGTAATACTTGCATGCTACCAGTAATAAGTTTAGCTGAATTGTCTTCCTTTAATCCAACCTAGTGAGAATCCTAAACACTCAAACAGCACTACGGAATGGGTCACACTAGTGTTCTATACACCATCTCCTTTATGAATTAGCCACACTTTCCCAAAAATTCTCCCAATAGAATGAAGTTGAGCATATGCCTTCCCATCTACCAACCTGATGTGCTTGTTCCATTTCATATTGCTTTGCTATGTTACACCTAGATATTTAATCCACGTGACTGTCAGGTAGCACCCTATTATTGCTATATCTGAACATTACAGGATTGTTTTTCCTACTCATCTGCATTAACTTATATTTTTCTACATTTAGTGCAATCTGCCATTCACACACATGAAATAGCAGCTATGAATGGTGGCCCCATCCATCAGGAGGTAATAGAGAATGTCAAACAGGTGTATCAATCTTTAGCATCAATCTTCACCACTAGTCAGATGTGCCATGAAGAATAAACTTGACTGACACGGAGTTATGCAGCAGCCGGCAAGTGATAACGCAGCATCCAACCAATGCAGTTACAACCAACTCCTCCACCAAATGTAATGCCCTGCAAGTGAACAGACATTTGGAGGGCAGAGTACAACATGCTGGTATGTTTATACTGAGGGTGCCCAGGATCTGTTGTACGGTGCTGCAGATAAAGAAGGCACATGCTCAATGGCTATTACCCTACCAGACGACTGTCACAACAGTTCCATTCAAGCCAGTCAACGGCAGGCAGTTATACTTGATCTGTCTGAAGATGCCCATCGCTGTAACCTGGACGAGGTCACCCTTCAACATGTTGTATCCGTTTCCTGTCACTGTACAGAGTTACCAGCCTTTCACCTAGCTGCCAAATTCAGGAAAACTAAGCAAGTTGGCCACCAATGGAGGTGATGCTGCCACAGATGCAAATTCTCTGACGACGATAGTTAGCAAGATGACAGTAAATCTATTAACGTCGTCATTGACGGCCAACCTGTCTGAGTGCAAGAAGCTTCCTTTTCTACAATATCAAATACTTATTGTCAATAACTAAAGTATACAAGTTCTGGGATATGGAAACGATTGTGCTGAAAATCGCAAATGGGATGTCCATTCAGCAGACAGGAAGATGTATTGCAAGAGTAACGATCAATGACAGAATGCAGCCCTTAGAATTTGTCATTTTAAAGGAATGTAATCATAATGTTATTCTTGGGTGGGACCTCTTACTGGAAAATCAGAGCTCCATTGACAAAGTTATTGAACTAACACATGTAACAAAGATTGCTTTTTGTGGTAGCTGTTGAAGACATTATTATCCTGCCGACATCAATAAGACAAGTTCTTCTCATTAACGTAGTTAAGCTATCAAGCTTTTGAAACTTCCTGGCAGACTAAAACTGTGTGCGAGACTGAGACTCGAACATAAGACTTTTACCTTTTGCAGGCAAGTGCTCTATTAACTGAGCTTCTGAAGCCCAGCTCACAACCCATTATCACTACTTTACTCTGCCGGTACCTCATCTCTTACATTCCAGACTTCGCAGAATTCCTTCTGCATAACTTGCAGGACTAGCACTCCAAATTACACACAAGAACTTCTGTGAAGTTTGGAATGTACAAGATGAGGCACTGGTGGAAGGGAAACAAACAGTGATGATGAGTTGCGAGTTGTACTCGTGTAGTTTAGATGGTAGAGCACTAGGTTCCAAATTCGAGTCTGTGTCTGGCACACAGTTGTAATCTGCCAATAAGTTTCACATTAGCTCTCACTCTGATGCAGAGTGAAAAATTCATTCTGTGTAGATTTCACTAATTGTAAAAAGCTACTTGGACTCAAAAAATAAATCTACGTAGCAACAATGATCTTTAACATTACATTCAAGGAGAACTTTGGATCACTGATTGTCACAAGCAGCCACAACTCATCCTTAGAAGAATGTGTAGCAACAGCCAAACCAATCTGTAATTGGCAAATCAGTGCCATCATCAGAGACTCATGCTCTGCTGCTACTACTACAGACAATGCAGTGGAGGATGCTGCTACCAGACTGCCAATAGGATCTAGCCTAACTGAGAAACAATGTTGCCACATGTTAGCTGTTCTGCACCAATTGTCGGGTGCCTTCATATTAGGAGTGGAGAAGAGACAGACCGAACGGCCCTTGGTAAAACATGGTACAACACTAGAGAACGTATACCAATTAGCCAGTGAATGTAGATGGTGTCCCCAGCTGAATAGCTCTTAATTCAGGAGGAAGAGGAGAAGATTCTGCAAGATGATGACATTGAATCATCACAGTCTTTAGTCCTCTCCTGTGGTCCTTGTGGTGAAAGACAATGGCATGTTATGTTACTATGTCAACTGTACAAAATCACAAAAAAAAGTCTACCCATTGCTGCACATAGAGCATAGAGTGATTAGAGGCTTGAAAGTTGCTAAAATTTTGATAAGTTTATCTTAGGGTTTCTTTTCTATGCTGTTTCTTTGAACCTACGATGATCCATAATCCCCCAACTTACCGTTATTGCAAACATGAAATAATCTTACTGAGGTGTATCATAACATGCAGTCAAAACTATCTTGTTCCCGTAGCAAAACAGATTTAAAATTCATCATAAAGTTTCTCTCTTGCAATGCAAGTGTCCTTAAAGTTGAATTGACAACATACATTCAGAAATACTGTACCACTCACTAATTTGATTCTGAGGTAATGGAGGCTCCTGAGAGTGTATTGAGCATATTAATAGGAGAAACGTTCTGGCTGTGTTATGCAACTGGAATGAATGAGAACATTGGGTTTGTGTAACATCTGATTAATTTTTGAAGTTTGTATGTTAATAAAATATTATTGCCTAATACATAAAACAGTGACAGATATCATAAAGGTAAATTTGTCTTTTTTTTCAGTCATTTGGTCAAATTTCACAAAATGAATAGTGTTGATGGAGTAAAAAAAGCCTAGAGTATTTACAGTATTTGTTATTCAGTAAATTGTGTATTTTGGCTGAGATTCCAAAAAACAAGCTGCCACAATGGATGAATCAAATGATATTTTGGTTTGTGCATCTGAGTACATTAAAGGTGAGTTCAACATTATTTCTTTTGAGTGCCCATTGCTTAATTTATGCTTGACAGTCTGTAGTTTTAGAAGGATCACAGAAAATATTCTATTAAAAATTAACATCACATATTGAATTGTATTATTGACTGACATTTGGATTTTCTGATTTAAATTTAAAGAAAGGAGTCAGTGCGAACTGCATAAAACCTCTGCAATACATGTGATTGGTCAAATTATTCGATACACTGATCAGCCAGAAATCATGACTACCTACCCAATAGCCAGTATGTGCCTCTATGGCATAGATAACAGTGGCAAGGCATCATGACATGGAAACAGTTAGGCCTTTGTAGGTCACTGGAGGGAGTTGCCACCACATCTGCAGACACAAGTCACCCTATTATTGTAAATTTTGGGGAGGAGGGCAATGAGCTCTGACACCACGTGCAGTCGCATCCCAGATGTGTTTTATCAGGTTCAGATCTGGTGTTCTGGGGGGCCAGCACATCTATTGGAACTCGTCACTGTGTTCCTTGAAATCACACTCATGGCCTTGTGACATGGCACATTATCTTGTTGAAAATACCACTGCTGTTGGGAAACATGATCGTTGTGAAGGAGTATGATGCTCCTTGGCCATCATGGTGCCTTGCTTAAGCTTTGCTGGACTCATGGATGCCCATGCGAATGTTTCTCAGAGCATAATGGAGCCACCGTCAGTTTGTCTCTGTCCTGCAGTACAGATGTCAAGGAGCCGTACCCCTGTAAGACGATGGATTCGTGCCCTCCCATCGACGTGATGAGGAAGGTATTAGGATTCATCAGACCTTGCAACCCTCTACCACTATGACAACATTCTGTGCCAGTGGTCATGTAACTATTTGAGGCATAGTTGCCGATGTGGTATTAACATTGGCACATGCATGGGTTGTGGCTGAGGAGGGCCATCGTTGGGAGTGCTCGGTGCACTTTGTGTTCAGACGCGCTTGTATTCTGCTCAGCATTAAAGTCTGATGTTAGTTCTGCCACAGTTCGCCACCTGTCCAGTTTTTCCAGTCTGCACAGCCTCAACATCTGTAATGAGGGGTGGCCGCCCAGAGCTGCGCGCGCGGGTGTGTGGGTGTGTGGGTGTGTGTGTGTGTGTGTGTGTGTGTGTGTGTGTGTGTGTGTGTGTCTCTCTCTGCGCGTGCATGGCAGGTGTGATGCTGCTATCGCCTGGACGGGTTTATATCGATAGCAGGTCGGTGGTCATAATGTTTTGGCTGATCAATGTACATTAAGTAAATGTGAAAAAAAGGATACAACAGACTACTAATTGGCCTGTACTATTGTAAAGCTTGATAAGGTAGGTACTTTCTTTGTGAGAACTGACAGTGTAATATTGTGAATTGTGAGATACTCCTTACGTGGTTCAAATGTGGTAATACCTACATTCAAAGGTGCGGTATGCCAAAAAGTGATTCATACTGTGAAAGTTGAGATTTTGCACTGAGGGGATAGGTTTTATAAGATTCCAGGAAAGATTCCACAGTTGGGTTGTTTCTGGGAGTTATTGACAATTTTAAAATGTTATCATTCTACTTAGTCGTTTTGTGATATTAGAAATACACACCAAGTAGTTTATTAAAAATTTTGGTTAATAGGGTGTCTTGTAAAATTTCTAATAGGTATTAAGAAGTTTTCTGATCATGGCTGTAGCTATAGTGCGATACACGCCATTAATAAATGGGAAATACACTACATTAGAGAATACGAATGAAGAATGTTTTTTTAAAGAGTATGTACAGTTAGACCTGGGGAAAGGGTTTTATCTGGTAGACACTTTAGATGTATTCAATTCCTTAGATATATTTTACACCATGAAATTTATATGTAGATTCACTGTGTCAAGTTTCATGTAGAGAAGGCTAGCTGTAATAGGAAATCAAAACTAGACTAAAACATTGCAATAAGATCCCGAACTGTTGTCAAGAATGAAATATGCATGTGATGCCAAAATTATAAAAAACTCATTACACTAAAGCTGAATATATTTGCAGTATCTTTAAATGACAAAGATAGTGGCATTGGTGCAGCATTAGCTATAGTGCTGTAAAAATAGAAGACAGTTTTTATGTAAGGTGTTTGAGAAATTTTTCTTAACTGTAGCAGAAAGCATGGAGGTGGGGCCCCAAAAATGAAAAATTAAATCAAATATATTGTCAGGAATTCCGTAATTGGAACTGGAGGTGTCCACATGTGGCAAATGAGAAAGAGTTGATGGAAATGGACTATTAAAGACTTACAGAATTTCTCCATAATTCACTTGCTAATAATTCAATGATTCAACAGTTCTTGAATTAAGTGGATTTTTATTCTCACTGTTAGGGAAATGCAATTTGACAGTGACAAGTAAACACAGACTTAAGTAGAAAAGTCAGCTAGGTCTTGAAGTGAGATGCAGCAGGCCACGATATGCATGAAGTTCAAAATTCCTTACGGTAACAATTAAATAATGGAAACGGGATGGAATAATGACAATATTATGAAAATGATAGATTACTACTCACCTTATATGACCACTGGCTCTAGCTGCTGAGGCTTTGTGTGTATGTGTGTGTGTGTGTGTGTGTGTGTGTGTGTGTGTGTGTTTGTTTTTTGGCTGAAAGCTTACTTGTTTGACAGTATTTTTGTTGTGCTTATGTGAGTCAACATCTTTGCTATATGGTGAGTAGTAATCTATCCTTTTCATAATACTGCCAATCCCTTAACAATTTTTTGCTAGTTATTTCTTCTGTGCACAACTGGTTACTAGCCCTCATGTCTTGTTTCTTCTGGTTTACTTTCCCACTTAAAAAACTTTCTAAAACACACCCACTGCTTTTAGTGCCTCATTTACTCATGTAATTCCCTCAACTTCACCTGATTTACTGTGACTGTGTTCCATTACCCTTGTTGAGCTTTTCATGATGGTTGTCTTGTAAATTATAATGCCACTGGAAAATATCCAAGTTTTTTCTTCTTCTTCCCCATGATCTTTAGTTCCCTTTCCAAATTTCCCCTTGAGTTCCTTTATTGCTTGTTCATTGTACATATTGAATAAAAGAGGGAATATAATTGCTGTCTCATTTCTGTATAAGCTGTTAGTAACCTTTCGACTTTGCTATCTTCAAAAGATTGAAGAGTGTAACCTGTCAATATTGCCAAAAGCTTTTTCTAAATCTACAAATCATGTGAATGTGTTTGCCTTTCTTCAACTGATCTTCTAAGAGGCGTCGTAGGGTCAGTATTGCCTCATGGAACCCGAACCGATCTTCCTCAGGGTTGGCTTCTACCCCTTTTTCCATTCTTCTGTAAATAATTCTTGTTAGTAATTTGCAACCATGAATTACTAAACTGATGGTTTGGTAATATTTACATCCATCAGCACCTGCCTTCCTTCAGATTGGAATTTTTACGTTCTTCTTGAAGTTTGAGAGTATTTCACCTTTTTCATAAGTCTTGCATACTATGTGGAACTGTTTTATCTGGTACAGTCTCTCAAGGATCTTAATAATTCAGAGAAAATGTTGTCTACTCTAGGTTCTTTGTATCAACTATGGTTTTTTAGTGCTTTTTCAAATTCTTCTTGTAGTATCAGATCCCCATCCCATCTTCATCTACTTCCTCTTCTCTTTGTATAATATTGTATTCATTTCCCTTATACAGCCCTGCTGCAACTTCCTTCCATCTTGCAGCCTTCTCTTCATTGCTTACTACTGGCTTGCCATCTGAGCTGCAATTATTTACACAGCTGTTTCTCTTTCCTCGAAAGATGTATTTAGTTTTCCTATAGGTGGCATTTATCTTGTCTGTAGTCCTTTCATCAGTTAAATTTAGTATCCAAAGAATTCTGTGCATCCTTGTCTTCTTGCTCATTCAACCTTCTGCTGCTTTAACTATCGTTATGTCCCCTCTAAAAGCTACCTATTTGTCTTATGCTCTGCTAATTTCTCTTGTTTAAATCTGTAATTGCCTACTGCCTGCTTTGAAACTTCAAAAACCTCTTGATTCTTTCAGTTTATCCAAGTCCAGTCTTCTAAATTTTCTACCACTCTACAAATTCTGCAGTTTTTATCTGCACTTCATAATCAGTAAATTGTGCTCAAAGTCCTTGGAAATGTTTTTTAGCTTAAAATCTGGCTTGAAAATATCTGTCTTACCGTTATATAATCTGTTTGAAACATTCCAGTGTCTACAGGTATCTCCAACATATACAAGCTTCTCTCATGATTCTTAAAACAAGTGTTAGCAATCATTAATTAGTGCTGAGTGCGAAATTCTACTAGGTGCCTTCCTCTAGCATTTCTCTCTCCCAGTTCTTTTCCTATTGTCCATTTCCAGTCCCTCTTCACAATGAAATTTTAGTCTCTCTTAACTACCTAAATAATTTCTTTTATTTCATCATACATTGTTTCAAGCTTTTCATTGTCTTGGAGGTAATAGACATACACACTACCATGATGGGCGTTGACTTCATGTCTGTCTTGGATACTATAATGTTTTCACTGCGCCTTTTGTAGTAACAACTGCAGCCTTCCTATTTTGTTATTAATTATTATGCCTAATCTTGCATTTGATTTTGTATTGACAACTCTGTATTGATCTGGCCAGAAGTCTTCTTCTTTTAGTCACTGTGCGTCATTAATTCCCACTATGTCTAATTTTGACCTACCTGTTTCCCTTTTTATATTCTTTACTCTCTCTGCCTGATTAATGAATCTTAACATTCCTCCCTTTCAGGTCATGAGTAGTCCACACCAGATCTGAATGAGAACTGTTTTACCTTTGGAGTGTTTTACCCAACAGGATGCTGTCATCATTAAGCAATACAGTAAAACTGCAGGCCCTTGGAAAATATAATGACTTTTGTTCCACATGTTTTCAGCCATTCAGAGTATGAACATAGCAAAACCATTCTGACTAATTTTACAATGCCTTATCAGTCAATCATCCAGACTACCTCTTTCCACAGATAGCTCCCCATTGTGGTTGCAACTGCGGTATGGCAGTCTCTATTGTTGAGGCACACAAACCATCCCACCTTGTCTAGATCCATGATTCACGGGGGTGCTACATACTAAGAACACTTTAAAGTAGCGGATAAAAAGAAAACCAGATAAATGGAGACAAGTTAGATGTTAGGAAGATTTCACATACTAGAAAAGTCTGTGAAACGTGAGCGTCTTCCAGCATATTGAAGGTTCAGATAACTTCTATGAGAATGCAGCTGGATGATCTCCTCAATAATAGTGGTTGTTGAGGACATTACCTGGCTGCATTTTCATAAGTTATTTGTACAATAAAAGGAGTTTTAAGAATTTTTTTTTTTTACCTGAGATATGTTTTCATTATAGGGGATCACAGTCATTCTCCCCCTCTTTGTCAGTCACAATTTTTTGCTATCTGCATAGCTAATGAAAATGTTTATGTTTAGTTGTGATTATATTTGTTCACAGATCGGTTATATTTTGTTACACTGCGTACTAATGTGAAGCCGAGGTCAACAGCGAACACTCATTATTTCAGTATAGATGAGGAGCTTGTATATGAAAACTTTTATGCTGATTTTGGGCCTCTGAATTTGGCTATGCTGTATAGATACTGCCAGAAAGTCAACAAGAAACTGAAAGTAAGTAGCCTGCAGCAGTGCGAATTAAACATTTTATTTATATTTATTGAACTGAAGTTCAGTATACCCATCTCAAAATGTACTGTGTGTCGTCATGTGTTTTGATATTATGTAACAGTATGCAATTTGGAATTACTTTTGAGAACGTAACCTTTACAGACGTATTCACATTCACCCCATGAAAGTCTTTGAGGAATGAGGGAACAGCCACTGTAAAGAGACAGGGACAGAATTTGTGAACATTCCATTAACGTTCTGTCAGAAATGAGTTCTCCACAAACGCATGCTCTGTAATTCAGATACACAGGGGCCTTATTCACAGTCTTGATCATTATGTGACAAGTTAGTGGTAAAAGACTGTTTTGTGACAGTTTCTTTGGTGACACCAAAGGTTGAAATTTCTCTCATTTAGAAACTGTGTCTAATGGTGTGTGTGTGTGTGTGTGTGTGTGTGTGTGTGTGGGGGGGGGGGGGGGGGTGCGATAATACCACTCATCAGAATTCAAGGAGCTTGCAAGACTGAAGCTAATTCCAATTGACAAGACAGTTCTACTCTACCTAATTAGCTACTTGCATGTACCATTACAATCACTTTGCTGCTCTGTCACATGGGGGCTTAACAAAAATTGCCAGAATAGTTTTGGAACTCTTGGCAATAAGTTGCACGATTTCTCCAAGACACAAAATATACTAACCGCATGTTGCTACCAGACAGCCATGAGCGACAGTCTGTAAAAACACTGAGCTAGTACACAACTTGATAATCAGCATCGTCCAGCTGGATGACGCTTGCTTGAATGACAATGTGTGATGTCCCATGAGTTTAGTTCCATCAAACTATCTCAGTCTTAAGTCTGCATATATTGTCACCAGCAAAAATATTTTCCGAAGCACCAGTTAAAAGCACTACCTTTACGACTATACATATTCAGTCATAAGCAGTGTCAAATGAAACCATACAAAGTGTATGGTGTAATCAAGGTAAGTTGCCATCTGACAAAAGTCCTACCTCAGCCAAGCCCTGACAAGTTTTCTTACACATAATGATCTGTCACTCCTAATTATGAACAGGGGGACATGAGTGACACCAGACAAGCCACCTTACCGATAATTTTCCTATCAAAATTGTAATGTCGTACATTGGTTCTTCCAGTGAAAAATCTTCTGAAACACCATCTGAAACAATTCTCCCATAACTCTTATTGTTATAGGATGTGTTTTTTGGATGGACTATTTTCTTTCCTTGGTTGTCCATTCCTTGCACTCGTCTACCTGCATGTTGCCAAGGGGTGTCTGCCCTTGGAAATTGCATCTAAATTTTAGTTTGTGCCTTTCATATTCTTAGGCCAGCTTCCTGAAAACTTTTTCTTGCCACACTGGAAAAACTGTCTTGATGATGTGGCGCCAGTGGGTCCTCTGTCACCCCAACATGTAACAGTGGATGCCTCCAGCCCCTGCATTCTACCACAAATTATGATTCCTAAACTGGATTAAAATTGAAATAGCTTGTGATCCATAACTCCTGTCATCTTGGAGTTTCTCTTAAATAAATGAGCACATCCATACACCTTTTGTTCCAACCTCTTTTTACTGTTACTCAATTCTTATGCATACCTAAACAAGTAGATTGAGTTCCAAACTTACTACAGAAGAACATGAAGAGAAACATTGTTATATGTGAAGGCTATAATTTAGACAAGTGAAAAGAAATAAAAACAAGACAAGATTTGGAAGAATTGTTGATTCATAATAACATGGAGGTGAACATGTCTGTGCTTACAAGAATGACTTCGCAAAGTTGGTTATGGTGTGTGTGTGTGTGTGTGTGTGTGTGTGTGTGTGTGTGTTAGTAGAGCTGTATGTGAGTCACATATAGTTCCAAAAGAAATGTCTTACCTAACATCAGAACTGAAGCAGGCAACCAAAAAAGTCAGGTTCCTCAGTGAGCAAAGTATGAATGTCTTTAGAACAATATCAAGTAGGGAGCTATTGACTGAAATTCTGTAGGCTCAAGGACAGTGGATTACAACTGAAATATTGGATTACTTTAAGAAACTACAATAACTGAGATGGATTGGCAAAGCTGAAAATTATAAAAAAATTACATGAAAACTACAGGGAAAATAATGAGGGGGGGCAAAGGCAAGCACGGTTACCACCACCACCACCACCACCACCACCACCACCAACAACAACAACAACCAAAAAGTAAGATACTGGCTATTTGGAATGTAATCCATGCTGAAATAAAGGAAAAAAGTTGGATGAAACAGAGATCAGGTCAGTGAATGTAAACAACACAATGGTTACAAGTGGTAGAAAATAGCAGCAAACTCAATGATAATTACATAAATCTGATTGAGAACTTAAAACAGGATGTAAACAGTCCAAACAAGAATGGTCTAAAGATATCTATAAAATCAGACAGCACCATGTTTTTGAAACCAGGCACAAAACGAAACTGAGAAAAACTATATGAAAACTAAAGACCAAGAAACCACTTGGTGCTGAAGTTTTGAGTAACATAATACTGGTAGGTAGTGAGTGTAGAATGACACCATTGCTGGACATAACAAACAGCTATTTCAGAGATGAAATTTTTCTAGAAAAAATGAAGTTAATCAGTGTGCTACAAGTGTAAGAGAAAGGGAACAAAGATAAACAAAGATGATCACACAGTTGCAGATCAGTTTCACTGATAACAGATTCCTCAGAAATCCTGGGAATGTTTAGATATAATAGAATACTTGTTTATCTAAACAGACACAATCTTGTTCTGCCACAGCATGGTTTCAGGAAGGGTAACTTTACAGAACCAGCAATTACTGCTCTGATAACATAATATGCAACTGTGAGATAAAAAAGGTCATATATCCAGTGTTTATAGCTCTTTTGAAAGTCTTTCCTAACATTGTCTGTGAAAAACCAATATGAAAGGTGAAAACTATGGTATTTATAGGGAAGCAGGAGCATGGGTGCAGTCACACTTAAGCAACAGGAAAAGTATGTTTTAGCTGAGAACACACATCAATCAGAAACCAGAGACTTCAAATCTGGAGTGCTGCATGGGTTAGTAGTGGGACCGTTGCTGTTAATTTGTTTAAAAGTGATCAAGGTGGGGGGGGGGGGGGGAGGGAGAGAGAGAGAGAGAGAGAGAGAGAGAGAGAGAGAGAGAGAGAGAAATCTTCCGTCAGAGGACATGAAAGTGTTGAATGAAGACAGAAATGAGGAATAGCTTCAGAGAAGTGCATATATCTGTGCACATGTCACAGGGCAGTTGCTTATGGAATCCACCTGGTTATAAACTTCAGAAAGACTATGTACACAGTGTTTATTAATAGATAAGTCTGAGCGTATTTAGAGGTGGATGAAACGATCTGGAAGGACATAGAATCTACAAGATTGTTAACTGTTACTTTGAATAATAAGCTGAAACAGAATATTTATACTGTCTGTGAGAAACTCCGCCGTTCATTATGAAGCAGCTAGCACAGTATGCAGACAAACAGCTTCTGTGCAATTTATAGCAGAAACCCTTTGAACTATATATGTGGTATGGAGTGACAGTGTGGGGAAACTCAATTCAGAATGGATAACAGGTGCAAGTATCCATGTCCTCAATATGTGGAAGAAGAACCTAATACAAAGCATACCCTAGCAACTGAAAATCTTTGAAAACTGGCCTTAGTGTTCATGTATCAGGTTAATAAGAAGTCTATCCGAGATCCCACAGGATGGTGTACATGACAATAACTTTCCAAGTACACTCAAAAACTATCTAGTGGAAAAGGAATACTACATTGTTACAAGATTACCTATTAAATTTGTAAATATTGATCTTTGTAATTAGTGTTAGAAAGTCTAATAAAATTGTTGCGTTTTGGGAAATATGTGATACTGGTTAATTCTGCATGCATGAACGCACGCTCCCCCCCCCCCCCCCCCCCCCCCCCCAACACAGAAACACACACACACACACACACACACACACACACACACACACACACTCTTGCCTATCTGTACGCTATTTGTGTTCTGTGAATAATGAAATTTCTTTTTATTCTTCAGTAGTTCAGCAGCGTTGCTTAATAACACGCTGTGAGATAGTACCTAGTGTTCATCGGTGTGATGTTTATGGTACAGGCAGACACTTGTTAGCACAACCAGTGTCACTAAGTTGTGACAAGCATTCATGCTCTGGTGATAAAATCCTGATTTGGTGTATATTCTTAGACACAGCAATGTAATTAGATTGCTCTTCTCTGGTCAATTATGGCCTGGGGGTCCTCGGCTGGTACATATTTCTGGATTCAAAACACTTTACCAACAGCCATATATTTTGGTTTATTTTATTTTATATCTCGAATGCTACCAGTTTCGGCAACTCAATATTTCCATCTTCAGGCCCCATGTACTATTATCATATTAACAATCTTATTGAATGGTGCCATAAAACTGGAGTTGTAAATCCGGTCATTATGCAACAGTTGAGGACTGTATGTAAGCTCAGTCAGTGTCACCCGTTCACAGGAATCAGTTGCATAACGATCGGGTTTACGATTCCAGTTTTATGGCACCATGTGATAAGATTGTCAATATAATAATAGCATATGGGACCTGAAGATGGCAATATTGAGTTGCTGAAACTGGTAGCATGTGAGATATAAAATAAAATAAACCAAAACATACGGCTGTAGGTAAAATTTTTTGAATCAAGAAATTTTATGTATCCTTGTTGTTTGAAAGAAGTAGTAGTAGTAGTAGTAGTAGTAGTCAGAATTTCGTGTTCATTCTGTTGACTTTCTACTATATTATAACATCAGACTAAATTTTCAAGCAAATGCTTTTAGAGGTGAAAACTTCTTCACAGAATCATCATACTTGTGTGTGTGTGTGTGTGTGTGTGTGTGTGTGTGTGTGTGTGTTGGGGGGGGAGGGGGGGGGTCGAGGGGCATGTGGTGTGTACCACTCTCCAGGCTGTTTCCAGTTTTCGTGACCGGTGTTGCTACTTCTCAGTCAAGTAGCTCCTCAATTGGCCTCACAAGGGCTGAGTGCACCCCACTTGCCAATAGCACTTGGCAGACATGGGTGGTGATCCATCCAAATGCTAACCAAGCCCGATAATGCTTTGGTGATCTGATGGGAACCAGTTTTACCACTGTGGCAAGGCCGTTGGCCACTTGGGGCACCCAGCCATATGGAAATCCTTTGCACTTAGCAAACTAGTCCATTCTTCAATCTTGTAGTACACCTACTTGGGATTGTGGTGTTTCAGTGGCCATCCAGCTGTATGGAAATCCTGTGCACTCAGCAAAATAATCCATTCTTCTATCTTGTACCACATCTACTTGGGATTGTGGGAGTTCTAGATTGCAGAGTGTTTCGAAAAAGTAGCATTTTTGGTGTGGGTTGGGTAAGGCATGAGCCACTTATGTTAGGGTAGTTTCTACGTTGTAATTGGCACAGTGGGAAGAGTACAGTCACAGGGTAGGTTACCTCTGCAGTTCCTTTTTACTTCTTTATTTTCACTTTGTGTTATTAAACACTGCAATTGATCATAAATAATGCTCAATATATTGTATTTATTAATATTGTCATAAATTTTTGATTGCCAGTAAATTTCCAAGAAAGAATTCTACTTAAAGTGATTTTGTGTGTGTGTGTGTGTGTGTGTGTGTGTGTGTGTGTGTGTGTGTGTGTGTTTAAGAGAGGAAGACAGATATTAAACACAGTTGAGTATACATCGATAAGCCAAAACATTATAACCACCGCCCTCCCTGACATTGGATGCCACCTTGTGGTGTTGTGGGCACGTGACACAGTAACAAAAGTATGTAAGCATAACAGACACAGTATCACTGTGATTAGTGACTTTGAAAAAAGGCAGATTATTATTACACAGAGCTTATGAATGAGTATCTCGAAAACAGTGAAGCTGGTTGAACGTTCACATGCTACTCTTGTGACCACTACAGAAAGGGGTAGAAAGGCAGTGAAACTACCAACAGGCACTAAATGATCGAGCATACATGACTCTTCATGGAATGTGGGTGTTGGACACTTGTCTGCTCTGTAAAGTAGATAGAGGGTGATCTGTGGCATCTCCATAAAAAGAGCACAATGCTGATGCGTGCACAAGTGTTTCGGAGCACACTGTTTATTGTAAATTTTTGAACATAGAGTTCCTCAGCAGACCACCTCCCTCTGTTCTTATGTCGACCCAACAACATCATCAGTAAAGATAATAGCGGGCCAGGGACCATCGTGATTTGACTATTGATCAATGGAAACATGTCGACTCTTTGGGTGAATTACATTTTTGCTACACTAGGTCACTGGTCGTCTCCACAAATGCTGTCGTTGAGGTGAACCATTCGAAACATGCAGCGTGTCATGGATGCAGGCTGGTGAGAGCAGTATTGTGCTATGGAAGGCATTCTCTTGTGTTTGTATGGGACTTGTGGTAGTAGTCGAAGACACACTAATAGCTGAGAACCGCCTGCACCCCTTCATGCTTGATGTCTTGCTCAATGCGACGTCACATTGTCCATGTCTTGGAACCAGAACCGTGCTACAGTGGTTTGAAGAGCATTGCAGTCAACTTAGGTTTCATCTGGTGTAAATGATGTAAATCGTATGGAACCCATCTGGGTCGCTATCGGGTGCCATCACTGCGTACGCAAGTCAACGTCTCCTTATTTATGTGAATTACGTAACTTGTACATAGACATCTAATGCCACATTTTTCCACAAACATACCAACAAACTGTCGGAATCTTATATGCAGAATCAGTGATGTATTTCATTCCAAAGGTGGACAAACTAGCTATTAAGTAGGTGGTCATAATGTAATGGCTCATCATTATAAGCCCCAGTAGCAAAGCACACAATTCCCATTCTTTGTAACCAAAATGTTGAGCAGTGTTATTTATTGCTTTTTCCTGATTAGTGATTGTTTATCATGTGAGTAGAGGCAGCCATGGCTATTGTCAGTTCAGATTAGTCTTCTGAGTGTGTGACTGTCATGCTATGACATTCTGACATTTCAGGCACAATGTCAAAGCTGACCTATGTACAATGTGAATGGGCACAGAATGTTGGTTAAAACTCAATCCATACAAAGTCCAAGTAGTACTGGTTTGTCATTCTAGGCTCATTCGTGTGATGTTTTGTGAATCCCACTCATCTAATGTGTAAATGAGATGAAGATATATTTCACTCCTTTGATAAAGAATCTAGATGTAATATGAGACAAAAATCTAAACTGGAATGAAGACATAGAAAGTTAGAACTTGGAAGAAGACAGTGTCCTCATTGAATTAAAGGAATGTAGAAAGCTCTTCAATCTGCTCCTGAAAAGCAAACTTGTCTAAAACTTCCAGTTTTTTAGTACAGTTATGTTACTTTCAAAGACTTTTTAAGAATGTCTTGTTTCTCCAGTCGTAGGTGGCAGATATAAGGTAGGTATTGTGATGTTGTAACCACAATGGAGTCCAAATCCAGAAGAAGGGTCATCAGTGAAGTACAACACTTAGAACTGAAAGGATGTTTATTTTGAACACCAATGTACAGCCAGAACAGAACTGAACACATAGTGTGCTGTTATTTATATAAATAATGAATATTCCATAATATACAACCATTAGGAACATAAGAAATTTCGAGACCCATCTAGAAGTGATAAATACTAAATAACCAGTAACTGCTGTTGGTTGGTTTTGAACTGGTGACCTGCGACCTGCAGCACACCGGCTAGCAACATTAATCACTACGTCACACTGAATGCAGCACAGCTGTGCTGTTGTTCCCTCTCCTGACCAGTGACCTGCTGTTTCAGAAATTCTCATTGGAGCTGACAACAGCACCCAGGCTCTAGATCTTGTCAGTTGTTCTCTGTATGATGGTGCTGGTGGATCCTCACATTCCGGTCATGTTGTCACATCCTGTTGACTATGATGATGAACTCTGAAGGCAGCCCCTCGCATTGAAGCTTCATGATTGTTGAGTGGATCTTCAGTTTACTAGAAAGAGAAGCCTGCCATCTTCGATCTGTGTCACAGGACTGTATTAGAGCTTTGAATGGAGGACATTGGTGGTTTCTCTGTGCTTTTGTCTTACTGTTACATACAACAAGCGATGAAGGATGTGATAAGGCCCCAAGTAGCACTGTGCTGTTACCTCTGATACCAGTCTTTTAGTGAGTTAGTTAGTTACATATTCGGTGGATCATTTTTATGATAGATTGTAATGAAGTGTATTGAGTCATTTTACATTCACATCACAAATTAATTTGTACATATGGCCACATTCTAAACATTTCTAAGGTGATTTTCTTCCAAAACGAAAAAAGATATACAGATATGAGGTGGTAAGTCCTGCCTTTCATCTCTTACTCATTATCATAATAGAAATTATTCTAGAGAATAGGAGGAGTTGTTAAGGAGAAACTTTCTCAGCCTCACCTGGAAAACGTTTTCGTGGTCAGAGATCATCACATGGGATGCTACATGCTTCAAAATGATGTCTTCTATAAGGAACCATGCGATTTCTGGAGCTTCAGAAGTTGCCACAGCTTCAGCAGTTGGCACAACTTTCATGATAGTGCAGTGAGTAAAGTAGTCAGACCAGATTATTATTCACCCATTCCAATTTTTTTGACTTTGGAAAATTCCCCAAGAGGTTCATTCCAGTCCTGCTGAATGCTGCAGCTGCTGGTGGAGTTGGTGTCATATGGATTGGAAGTAGTTGCGACATGTGCTTCTGTTGCTGGCATTTCTTACAATGGCTCACACTGTGTCTAATGGATTGGAGCAGACCTGGTCAGTGATACCTGTATCTTATTCAGGTCAGAGGTGACCAGATGTTAGGGTGTTGTGGGAAAACTTGAAGATAGGTGGCTGTAGATGATGGAGGATGAAGTCATGGGGAAGATAATAGGATATTTGCTGAAAGCATAAATGATGATTCGCCATCATGTGTTTCAAAAGGGTTCAGCAAAGTCCATAACGACTATCGTGTAGTGTCCAAGTGAATAATTATTGGCACTTTGCTGCCTGGGTTTTCGTGCAAGCATGGCAGTGAGAAGTCATCAGTTTGATTTGTTTTTCTATCACTCGCCAATTGCAATGTTGTTGCACTGGCTGTTTTCTTTTGACCAGACTCCAGTTTCTTCTACATAAAAGATCTAAAATATTATATTCTAATGCTGTGGAAATCAGCAATTTAATTTGTTCTTTTGGCTTATATAATAAAACTTACATCATTTTTGGTAGAAAAACTATTACATTTTGTGTGGTATTGTTGAACTAATGAATCTGAGATTCTTGTTATAGGGCCAACCTATCTGAATGTAATTTTTGAGCAAACATAGTGAATGATCATTTTCTTATGGTTGAGAAGTTTACTAGTGATCAATAGGAAAACTTGCAGAGCTTCCGATTCAGACTGGTCTGTTTGAAGACAAAATGCTTCCGAGGCATCAAATTCTGAATCATTTCCATATGGTAAGCAAAACAGGGTGTCTGTGCACTGAGGTGACAAAAGTCATTGGATACCTCCTTTTGCCTGGTGTAGGGCAGCAACTAGACATCGTATGGACTCTACAAGTTGTTGGAAGTCCACTGCAGAAATATTGTACTGTACTACCCCTATTAGCCATCAAAACTGTGAAAATATTGCCAGTGCAGGATTTTGTGCACAAACTGATCTCTCGATTTTGTCTCATAAATGTCCAGTGGGATTCATGTCGAGTGGTCTGGGCAGCCAAATCATTCTCTCAAATTGTCCAGAATTTTCATCAAACTAGTCTTGAACAGTTATTGCTCGATGACGTGGGGAATTGTCACCCATAAGAGTTCTGTTGTTGAATGACTGCAGATGGTCTCCAAATAGCTGAGCATAACCTTCCTTTCGGTGATCGGTTCAGTTGGACCAGAAAACCCAGTCCATTCCATGTAAACACAACCCAAACCATTCTGGAGCAACTGCCAGCCTGCACAGTTGTTTTGTTCACAACCTAGTTCCATGGTTTCATGTGGTCTGCACCACATTCAAACCCTACCATCAGCTCTTATTAACTGAAATTGGGATTCATCTGGCCATACCACAGTTTTCTAGTTATCTAGGGTCCAGTCAATGTGATGATGAGCCCATGAGGTACTGTAGGTGATGTTGTACTATTAGCAAAGGCACTCTCGTTAGTCATCTGCTGTCATAGCCCATTAATGCCAAGTTTTGCTGCACTGGCCTAATGTATACATTTGTTGTATGTCCCACATTAATTTATTTGGGTATTTCATGCAGTGTTGCTTGTCTGTGAGCACCACTGACAGCTCTTCATGAATGCCACTGCTCTCAGTCGTCAAGTGAAGGTCATCGGCCACTGCAGTGTCCGTGGTGAGAGGCAATGCCTGAAATTTGGTATTCTTGGCATGGTCTTGACACTGTGGATTTCTGAAATGGAATGTCCCATCCATCTAGCTCCAACTACCATTCCTTGTTCAGAGTCTGTAAATTCCTGTCATGCAGCCATAATTACGCTGGAAACCTTTTCACATGAATCACTTCAGCAGAGATAACAGCTCTGCCAGTATACTGCCTTTTTACCTTGGGTATACGATTCTACTGCCATCTGTGAATATGCATATCACTGTCACATTACTTTTGTCACCTTGGTGTATTTGCATACTTTGAAGTGAGGAAAGAGAGGACCAGGCTCCACTGACAGTGTGTCTTTGTAAACATTTGTCCAGTGGTGGCACTGCCAGTGAGCACAGCAGGTGCTCTGGTTTCACCTTCTTACCGGTGGCACAATGTACAAATTCTGTGGTCGTGGTGACGGTGTATGTGGGTGTGCTGCCACATCCCTTCCCTCCTATGAGGAACCAGTACCACAGGTGTCACTGGACAAGGGCGGAGGGCCAACTGCTTGGCAGACTGCTGGAGACAGGCTGGCTTGGCCAAGGAGGTTACGAGGTCCATCCAAGTGACCCAATAGTGGCGGCGTGACGGCAGCTGTTGGAAGATGACATTTGCCTCCATCACCTTGTCTGCATCCGAAGAGATGTCACTGTCGCAGGACTGACCATCAGCTGTCTCTGACCAGGTAGGATACACAGCTGGAAGTGGTTTGGATTGCAGCAAGATGGGTGCGAAAATGACCCCGTGGGGCAGTGGTGCAGAATTCACACCATCGACAGTGAGGGACAGCAGCAGCAATGACGGGGAAGGGGTCACCTGGTGCTCTTGTGGAAGGGCAGCATCGAGGTAGCCACCATCATACATCAGTTGAAGGCCCCTGGAGTGGAGCAGTGCTTGCAAGAGGGATCCCCGCTGGTGGCTGTGGTACCAGTGCTTCGGTGCCCCCCCCCCCCCCCCCCCCCTCCAAGACACTCCTCCAGGCTTTGGTCATTCAGTGGGGTGGTCCTGTAGGTGCTGAGAGTAAAAGGCAAAGCTGAGTTTGCAGAAAATATGCCAAACACTGTTGAACTGTGTCTTAAGTGGGTGCATCATATGCTCAGCCTCCCCATTCAGTTGAAAGTGAAATGATGCAGACATGAGGTGGGTAATACCACTGCAGGTGCAGAAATCATGAGACAATGCCAAAGTGAACTGTGGTCATTGTCAGAGACAATCATCTACCATTGTGATGTAAAGCCCTATATCCCTCCCCTGATGCGATGCTTTAAGTGCTGGAAGTTCGGCCATATGTCTTCCCACTGTACTTCCAGCATCACATATCAAGATTGCGAATGCCCATCACATCCCAATTCTCCATGTGCCCCGCCTCCTATACGTGTCAGCTGCGGAGAGCACCATTCGCCTTGCTCGCCAGACTGCAGGATTCTCCAGAAAGAAAGGGAAATCATGGAGTAAAAGACCCTGGACCGACTGACCTACACTGAGGCTAAGAGAAAATTTGAACGCCTGCATCCTATACGTATGAATCCTGTACATATGAAATCATGTTATGCCGCTGCTACAACAGTTGTGGCACCATCAGCTCTGCCAACCCGTCACCTCTCAGAGCTGGAAGACTACACCTGCCCCCTTGATGATGGGAGGCACTTCCCTCCCTGTTGCTCTCGCACCACCTACTTCGGGAGCAACACCCCCCCCCCCCCCCCCCCCAACCATCAGGGACGTCCATCCCAACTTCTAAGCAAGAGAAGCATGTCTTCTTCAGCATCTCTTGCTAGGAAGGGGTCCCTTGGGTCACTCCCTTCCCAGGTTTCTGCTAGTGGGAACTTCACACTCATCCACAGTCCCGGAGGCTGAGCCAGTGAAGTCCTCCCAGCCAGGGAAACTCAAGGAGCAGTGAGAGAAATCCAAAAGAAGGCCCCTAAGACCAAGGAAATTCTGGTGGCACCCACACCACCGCTACCTACAAACTCTGTGTCTGATGATGGGGTGGAGATTCTGGCGTCCACTGAAGACCTAGATCTCGCCAGACCCTCAGACACAATGGATATAGGCTGCTCAGGCAAAAAGTCGGTGGCAACAGGTGACTCTGAGGCATAAATTACCTCATTGAATGTTCCATGCCTTCCCAGTCTCATGATGATGTCATCCTCCAGTGGAATTGTGGCAGTTTTTTCCATCGCCTGGCTGAGCTGTGGCAACTGTTAAGCTGTACATCTGCTATCTGCATTGCCCTCCAGGAAACTTGGTTCCCGGCAATGCAGATCCCTGCCCTCCGTGGCTATAAGGGATATTACAGGAACCATAGCTACTAAATCGAGTGTCAGGTGGAGTTTGCATTTATGTCCTAAACTCAGTCTGTAGTGACACTGTGCCCCTTCAAACCCCTCATGAAGCTGTGGCTGTCAGAATAAGGATGACACAGGAAATAACTCTGCAGTGCCTATCTTCCTTCAGATGGTGCAGTACCCCTGAAAGTATTAGCTGCACTGATTGATCAACTCCCTAAACCTTTCCTACTTTTGGGAGATTTTAACGCACTTAACCCCTTGTGGGATGGCACCATTCTTGTTGGCCGAGGCAGAGATGTCGAAACTTTACTATCTCAATTTGACCTCTGACTCTTAAATACTGGGGCCGCCACACATTTCGGTGCTGCTTATGGTAGTTACTCGGCCATTGATTTATCAGTTTGCAGCCCAGGACTTCTCCCATCTATCCACTGGAGAGCACATGACGATCTGTTTGGTAGTGACCACTTCCCCATCTTCCCGTCACTGCCCCAGCATCAGGCCCATGGACGCCTGCCCAGATGGGCTTTAAACAAGGCGGACTGGGAAACTTTCACCTCTGCTGTCACCGTTGAATCTCCTCCACACAGTAACATCTGTGTGATGGTTGAGCAGGTGACAACAACAATTGCTTCTGCGGCAGAAAATGCGATCCCTCACTCTTTAGGGTGCCCCTGGCGTAAGGCAATCCCTTGGTGGTTGCTGGAAGTCTCTGGAGCTATTAAGGAGTGTCGGTGAGCTGTACAGCGGCATAAGTGGCACCCTTCCCTGGCGCACCTCAGAGCCTTTAAATGGCTCTGTGCCTGCATTCGCCAACTTATCAGACGACAGAAGCAGCAGTATTGGGAGAGATATGTCTTGACCATTGGATGCCATACATCACCTTCCCAAGTCCGGGCAAAGATCAAACGTATTTTTGGGTACCAGACCTCAACAGGTGTTCCTGGTGTTACCATAAGTGGCGTGTTATCTACCGATGCAAACGCGATTGCCGAGCACTTTGCTGAGAACTTTGCTCGAGCCTCTGCGTCAGAAAATTACCCCCCCAGTCTTTTGTACTCTCAAATGGCGACTGGAAGGGAAAGTCCTCTCATTCACAACACACCACAGTGAATCCTATAATGCCCCATTTACAGAGTGAGAGCTCCTCGGTGCCCTTGCACATTGTCTCATCACAGTTCGTGGGCCTGATCGGAGCTACACCCAGATGATTAAACATCTCTCATCTGACTACAAGTGACATATCCTCATCATCTTCAACCGGATCTGGTGCAATGGCATCTTTCCTTTGCAATGGCGGGAGAGCACCATCATTCCGGTGCTCAAACCCGGTAAAAACCAGCTTGATGTGGATAGCTATTGGCCCATCAGCCTCACCAATGTTCTTTGTAAGCTGCTGGAACGCATGGTGTGTCTGCGGTTGGGTTGGGTTCTAGTCACGTGGCCTACTGGCTCCGTGTCAGGGCAGCTTCCTCCTGGGTCGCTCTACCACTGATAATCTTGTGTCCCTAGAGTCTGCTATCTGAACAGCCTTTTCCAGATGCCAACATCTGGTTGCCATCTTTTTTGACTTACGTAAAGCATATGACATGATCTGGCAACATCATATCCTTGCCACATTGTATGAGTGGGGTCTCCAGGGCCCACTCCCGATTTTTATCCGAAACTTCCTGTCACTTCATACTTTCCATGTCCAAGTTCGTGCCTCCCATATTTCCATCTATATCCAGGAGAATAGAGTCCCGCAGGGCTCTGTATTGAGTGTGTGTCTATTTTTTGTGGCCATTAATGGTCTAGCAGCAGCTGTTGGTCCCTCCGTCTCACCTTCTCTGTATGCAGACGACTTCTGCATTTCGTACGGCTGCTCCAGTACTGGTGTTGCTGAGCGTCACCTACAGGGAGCCATCCACAAGGCGCAGTGGTGGGCTCTAGCCCATGGCTTCCAGTTTTCCACCATGAAGACGTGTGTTGTGCATTTCTGTCAGCGTTGTACCGTTCATCCCGAACTAGCACTTAACGTTAATGACGATCCACTCACTGTAGTGGAGACATATTGTTTCTTAGGTCTGGTTCTCGACACCAGTTTGACTTGGCTTCCTCACCTTTGTCAGCTTAAATGGAAATGTAGGCAGCATCTGAAAGCCCTCCACTGCCTGAGCAACACCAACTGGGGTGCAGATCGCTCCACGCTGCTGCAGCTCTACAGAGCCCTTGTTCAGTCCGCCTTGACTATGGGAGTGTTATTTATGATTGGGCGGCACCCTCAGCATTGTGTTTGCTCAACCCATTGCACCATTGCAGAGTTCGACTAGCAACAGCTTTTAAGACGAGTCCGGTGACAAGCGTACTGGTGGAGGATGGAGTCCCTCCATTGAAGATCAGACGTGCACAACTGCTTGCCAGTTACATTGTACACATTTATAGGTCTCCTGAACATCCTAATTATCGTCTTCTTTTCCCAACCATGGCGGTTCGCCTCCCGCATAGGTGGCCCAGGTCAGGGCCAACAATTGCGGTTCTCGTGCGATCGCTTCTTTCTGAACTGGAATCCTTGCCTTCACCACCTCCCTCGAGGTCCATTCATGTACACCTTCATGGTGTAGCTATAGGCCGAAGCTTCGCCTGGACCTTTTGCATGGCCCTAAGGACTCTATTAACCCTGCGGATCTCCGCTATCACTTCCTCTCGATTCTTGAAGTGTTCTGGGGCTCTGAAGTGGTTTACACCGACGGCTCGATGGCTGATGGTAATGTTGCCTATGCCTTTGACCGCAGAGGCCATATTGAACAACATTCCTTGCCTGATGCTTGAGTGTATACATGCCGTGGACCGGTCCCGTCATTCAGTGGTGTTTGTGTGGACCCCAGCACACGTCGGCATCCCAGGCAACGAACTTGCCGACAGGCTGACCAAACAGGCTACGTGGAAACCACTTCTGGAGATGGGCATCTCTGAACCTGACATGTGTTCTGACTTACGCTGCAGGGTTTTTCGGATTTGGGAGAGGAATGTCATAACAGTAAGCCAACAACCTGCGTGTCATTAAGGAGACTGAATGTGTGGAAGTCTTCCATGCGGGCCTCTCGCAGGGAATCAGTTGTCGTCTGCCGGCTCCGCATTGGCCACGCTTGGGCGACCCACTGTTACCTCCTGCGCCGTGAAGACCCACCTCAGTGTCGGTGCGGGGCCCGGTTGACAGTGGCCCATATTCTGGTGCACTGACCCACTTTGACTGCCCAGCAACGAAATCTTGGGTTACCGGACTCGTTGCCGCTCATTTTATCTGACAACATCTCACTGGCTGATTTAGTTTTACATTTTATTCGTGAGAGTGGGTTTTATCATTTGATCGAAGTTTTAGCGCATGTCCTTTGTCCTTCTGTGTCCTCTACCCTAGTGCTTTTAGGGTGGAGGTTTCAATGTGTTGCAGAGTGGTTGGCTTTTCCTTTTTATTCTTGTGGTCGGCCAGCCACTGTAATCTGCTTTCTTGTTTTACTCTCTTCTGTTTCTAGTGTGTCTGTGTTGTTTTCTTGTCCTCTTTTGTTCTGTTTAGTGTTCATTCTGTTTTATTCTCACACTTGTGGCATTGTTTTATTAGGAACAAGGGACCGATGACCTCGTAGTTTGGTCCCTTCTTCCCTCTTCTAACCAACTAACCAACCATCGTCAAGGTCATCCCTTCGATTGCAGAAACCTGGGCGAAAGCCCACACAATAACTTGTGTTGTAGTGGAGTGCATGCAGATGATACATGGATAATTGGGCAATGCATCAACCACCACCAACCACACAGAATTATGGAAGGGACCCAAAAAGTCAATGTGAATGCAGTCCCACGGATAACTTGACGTGGACTATGGAGCGGAAGTTCAAGGTGCAGTCGCCTGTTGCTTTGCAAACTGTTGACGCTCACGATCTTCTCAGTAGCTGAATCACTGTCGGGCAAGTAGACAAAACACCATACTGGGACTTTCAAGCAGGCTATACCCCAGTGACCATGGTGTAAGAGTGCAAAGATGTAAGCCCACAGGACCGGAAGGACGATGACGCAGGGATCATGAAAGACAGTGCTGAGGAGTGAGGCACCATTGACTACTGCCAACCGATGACAGAAGGAGTAAATATTTATGGGGCAGAATAGACTCTTTATTGAGCAGCTGCTCTGGCCAACCATTGCACACTAAATGAACTTCCCGGGTGGCCTTTGCCATGCAATAGGCTATCAGAAGTCTATCTACTACAAACTGCAGGTGGTCATCGGACTGGAAACAGACAACTTTGGCTTTGTTGAAGACCAGTTCAGTTCCCATAGGCAAGTGGGACAAAGCATCCACATTAGCTTGCTGTGTGCGTGATCTGTAATGAATCTCATAGTGATATCCGTGCCGTCCTGTTGAGAAGCTGTGAACAGAGGCCAGAAAGTGCCACAAATGGCTTATGGTTGATGATGAGATGGAATGTGTTGCCTTTAGAGGAAAACATGAAACTAATGGACAGTGTACGTGGTGGCCAAGGTTTCCTTTTCTGTCTGAGAATAATTGCGTTGAGCAGCTGTTAACATATTGGAGGCATATGTGATAGGCTGTTCAGAGCTATCAGCATTTCTCTAACACGAAAAAGCCCCAGCCCTTTATTGGGAGGCATCTGTGGCCAAAACAAACTGTTTACCTGGTGTGAAGGTACCAAGGCACATTGATGACTTGAGGAGCAACTTGATGTGAGTGAACACACTGTCACAATCCACTGACCAAAGGAAAGTAACACCCTTTTCGTGTAAGTTGTGTAATGGGGTGAATGATACTCGCTGTGTTTGGGAGAGATTTAGAATAATAACTAACTTTACCAAGAAACAATTGACTTTCCTTCAGGTTCTGCAATTTAAGTAGGTAGTCAGTAGCAGCTACTTGGTGCTACATGGATTTGTTGCTGTACTTTGCAACAAAGTGGCCGAAATATTCTATTTCCGTCTGAAAAAAATTTGACTTCTGAAAATTGTACTTAAAGTCTACCTCTTGCAATTCAGTGAACAGAATCCGAGATGCAATTCAGTGAACAGAATCCGAGAGTTAACAAGATGTTCCTGCTGTGTTGAACCTGTGATGATGATGTCATTGATATAATTTGCACAGCACAGAGCACTTTGTGTTAACTGTACTATAAATCTCTGGAAAATGGCAGGAGCACTTGATACTGAAACAGCAGGCTTGTATAATGGTACAACCTGAAGATAATGTTGATGACCATAGTGTATTGGTAAGTGAAATCCAGGTAAAGCTGCAGGTATGCTTCTGCTAAACTGATGTTGCTGAATTTGCTGCATAACATGGAATGTTCTGGGAATGCTGACCTCATGGATGTGCAGAGATTTAACACTAGGACTTTCTGTAAACTTTATGTCCACGACATTTGCCACATGACCATGTTCATGGCAAGCCACACAGTGTGCGTACCAATGCAGACAGTGACAATGGGCGTGAACATGACAACAATCAGGGCACAAGGGAAACCTGCATCAAATGGGGACAAATACAACAACACAATGTCCAAGATTTTCTCAGACTTCAGATGCAGCGTGTGACACTTCGAATGCCTGAACGATATCCTGTACCACTGCGACTGTAGGATCTTCTAGATGCAAAGCATCATGACGTACCTCTCTGTCTGGAGCAGAATGTATAATGTCGTTGCATTTCAGAGAGTCGACATAGGACTGTTTGCAGTAATCACAAATAAGTTGGCACTTCTTACTTGAACCTCAGAGGTTGGCTACCCATGCTTGGTAGGACTGGCCTGTTTCTTTTGATGAAGATAATAAGCACTGAGCAACTCTTACATTTCAGAAAGTGACAGTACTGCTGGATCCTTGAACGGAACAAGCTTTCAAAGCAAATAAAATACTTTGGGCTCAGTCCAAGACAGTAAATAAGATTTTTGCAAAGACAGAGTTTCTACTTTAAATTCTGCAAAATATTGCTGCAAACACTGCACATACAAGTCCCAATCTTCCATTGCTTCTTGAACAGTGGAAAAGCAGGGTGTGTGGTTGGGCGAACACTGGGTAATTGCGGACATCTTGTGGTACTTTGCAAATATGTAACCAACTGATGAAGCAAAATTTAACTGCTGTTCAAATAACTAAACTAATGCTGTATCTGCTGTACTTTTTGAACACGTGTAGAAACAAACAAACTCATCATCAAAAACTGTGGTATCTACAGTTCCTTATTGACAACAATCAACACACAAAATACAGCAATGGTGAGCAGAACACCAGAATCGCACAAACGCATGAAAACATTAACAGAAGAATTGCAGACCAGGCTGAGTCTGTAACATGCAACATTCACCATTGAATATCACAGAACTGTCGTAGTCTGTAAATTGAACATTCTGTAAGTGTGGCAAGGCCACACTGGTGGCGTGACACTTGGGCCACTTAGCCAGCAGCGGCCTGTCAGCAAGTGAAGCAGGTGCTCTTGGTTCGCCTTCTTACCAACGGTGCTAAATGCTAATTCTGCAGTCATGACAGCAGTGTACGTGGCTGCACTGCCATATCATTTCTGACTGACTGTAATTCACTTGAGCTTTGTTCAAAATTTTTGCCATAATCTTGTGTGATGCAGGGTGTTGCCAACTTTGTTTGATGAAACTACTTCAATGCCATATGAGGAAATGTCGACTGCCAGTACTACGGGTTTCTTCAGATTGAACTGTATAAGACAATTTTGACTAAGCAAAGGCATCCTTTAACAGCTGAAAAGATCGTTTGCATTTGAGAAGAATATTTTTAGACCTGAGGCAATGTACTCATGCCACAATTTGAGATGCGTACAGTATAAATCTTACCTATTAATCAATTTTCCTAATAAATGCTTGTAATTCCAGAATATGTTCTGAAGAGAAGGTTATCTTCAGATGGCCTCTAAATATTCAGAAGTGCGGCATGAGCCCTGAGCATCAGTAATATGCCCCAAATATTCAGTTTCTGTGTTAAAGAAAGAGCATTTTGGCAGATTACATTTCAACCCTGCACCTGTGAAAAAGGCATTCAAAATTACGAAGATTTCCTTCTGGTGTTTTTCCGGACACTATTATATTTTCCTAATAATTATAACACGTTGAGACCTTGTTAGTTGTTTTAAAAATGTTGAAACAGAGTAGCAGCTGAGGCTATTCTAAAGGGAAGGCACTGATACTAAAACAAGTCTTCTTTCATATTAATTACCATAAATTTCTTTGTTCTATTCTTAAGAGAAAGTTGCAGGTAAGCATCTGCTAAACCTGTTTTTGAGAAAAATCTTCCTCCTGCTAATAATCTGTCCATTAATTGATTGGTACATGGTAGTAGGAATGAATCTATCACTGTTTAAGCATTTACAGGGCTTTGAAATTTGCACAGAGTCTAGTTTCTTGTTTACTGTCCTTGTGATTACTGCAGGAGATGCCCATTTTCTTGCTGAAATGCTTTCAAGGCACCAGTTTTGTCCAGTCATTTCAGTTCAGTGGGTGCCTCATTTCAAATAGGGCAGGGTACTGCATGTACTCTGTAAAATTTAAGTTTTACATTACTTTTAAACATAATATACACTTTGAAATCCTTTGCGTACCCCAGTGTACTGTCATGCGAAAACTGAGTACTGACTGCATATACATTATCTAGAATATGCAGACTGAACAAATTGAATCTGTTGATTCCAAATAAATTTGGACTAGGGCTCAATTGCACTATAATGAATATCACTGCATTGGCTATATTTTTGTTTTTTTTTCTTATAGTGTACATGTCCCGAGAACAGAAATTCTTTTGCCATTGTAACTCGTGAAATGGGCATCTTAACTGTTCATAAGTTTGCTGATTGAGTAAAGTAACTGAAGCCACAGTATCTAGCCAAAATTTCACATTGTGGTTGAGTATTTGTAAAGTAAAGAACAATTTGCGGCTGTTGCTTTGAATCTGAAGGGCGGTATTCTGCCCTGAGATGTTTACACTTTGAATCTTGATGGAGGCTGTCTAGGGAAAGCTGATGTGACCTTTCAGCAACGAGGTTTTGCTGTGTCCTTTTAAGCTTGCGCTTCATGTGATTTCACTTAGGTTTGGACTGAGCCCTGCTAGAAGGAGCACCTTTGAATTCCATTTGTGAAACAGTGTTAATTCCCATTTTCTGCTGGTGAGGTCTGTGTGGAACGGAATACACTTTACAGTTTTTCTGTAAGCACATTTGCTGTGTGTGTCTCATTTTATGTCAGTGTCAGCATTCAGATTGGCAGAAAAAGCTATGTTTAAATGTTTACTGCTGTATGTGATGAGGTGCTGTGCACATGACTTTGAATTGTGAGGGTGGTTGTGCTGGCTCAGTCATGCTGTGAATTACTTATACTTGCTGCACTGGGCAACCTGAACAGTTTGTGACTTGCAATCCCATGTAGAATGCTTGGCGTTCACAGCTGGAACTATGGGCACATGAAGATCTAACTCTACGAAGTCTTGTAATTCCAGAGTTTGTCACTTGAAGGACTTCGCTCAGACAGGGATTTTGACGATTTAAGATTTCCACTTTAATTCTATTGTGTGCTATATTCTGGGCACTATCATCATGAATATTTCACCCAGAAATGAAGCTCCACAAATATTGTAATTACTTCATGTACACCGTTCAGGTGTTTGATTATTTCCCTCTCTGCAGTTATGAGAGTTGTTTACAAAATAGCTTGTTTTACCAATTAACCACCAGATGGTGGTATTGTCTTGAAGTTTCCGTGGCCCACAAGTCACATGATGTTCCAGTTTTGTGTTGACTGTAGCAGAGGACACATGGCAGCCCCTAGTGACTTGCACCTCTGTTGCATTTTATTTTAATGCCGACTATCTGACACTACCAGGTATGACCGCAGCTTTCGTATTTTTTGGTACGTTACACTGTAACATTTAGTTTTAATTTTATCCGAAGAAGGTGTCCCTCGTGACACCGAAACCTAGGTCACAAATTAATTGTGTTCGCGACTGAGGGCTGTGTTTTTCAAATTTTGTATTATACAACAGTTGCTGATTGACATCCATGTCAAAAACCTCCACAAATACAGTTAAATTTGCAATTTCTTGTCATGCCAGTAAGTTCTGCTATCCATTCTCTGTAGGACTGGTTAGATTGTTCACCCTTTCTGAAAAATTTGTAGCAAGCAGCAGCCACATGTATCTGAAATTCACAAGATTCATTCAATTTTCTCACTAGAGTGTCTGAGTGGGCTACTACTTGAGGAAACAATTTTCTGCATAGTCTAAAGATTCCTACACTGGCCCAAATAAGAAAAATGAACAGCGAGATTTGGCGTGAATGTTATGTACTGAGAATTGCTGCTCAAGCTGCTTCTAATATTTGGACCATTTTCCCACTTTGGCATTGAATGGATGAAATAGTGGAGGCAGCACTGAATCTTTGTAATTCTGAGCTTCATTTGTTGTTTTCTGAGCTGCATGCTGATTTTGTTGTTCTTGTAACAAATGTTTACTCTTTCAAATATGATGCTCCATTCTGAAAGGAAAAGGATAAGCAAAACCTTTATCCTCCCCCTGAAAGAGAAGAAAATTGACAGTTTCTGTGAGTAATTTCTGACAAAAAAATCTGTATTAGTGCAGGCCTTGTGTTCTGTTAAGCCAGCTTGTAGTAATTTTGTTGCCTCCAGGTACCTCTCTACCCCAATGATGTCTCAATCCAATCCTCATCACCAGAGATATCTGTTGTGTTTGCATTTGTAGGTGGCAGATGAGGTAGATATTTAAATGTTTGCGGTGCTGCCGTCGATGGCAGTCCTCCGAGGCTTGACGTGTCTTCTCTCTGACTTCTGCCAGATCTCTGCATTCGCCATCTCATAAAGGGGCACAGAAGGATACAATATGCTGTTGTGAGTGTGGTCATTTATGGTGACCTTTGTCTTCATATGTAATGCTGTCCATTTGTCTTGTGGCAAGTGATGGAGAATATGGAGCGTGCAGTGTGAAGTACGGTCAGTGTGAATGCTGCAAAGCTCACACTGCTTGGTGCTGACACTGAGTGCTCATGTTCTATATATCCATGATGTTAATCATTTATGCACACTTACCCTAGCTAAACACAGACTAGTACTGAGACTTTCATATACTCTTGTCTGCTTTACCATTGGAACAACATGTGCAATCCCTTCTCTCTTACATTAACACTTTAGTCTGAACAACATAGCAGAAACAAGTGTTACCGTTGGAGCAAAAGCCTTTCTGTCTTACTCCATCACACAACCACATTTTATAATTATTTTTCATAACTTTAGAGAGGTAGTACAGTGGTATGACACTGGTCTATTATTCAGGAGAACAGTAGTTCTAACGCCTGTTTGGCCATCCAGTTCTAGGTGTAGAATAATTTCCTTAAATGCTGGGATGGATCATTTGAAAGGGCAGAACTGATATCCTTCCCAATCTGATGATGTGTATCACCCCTAAAGGCCTCATCGCCAACTGGATGTACTCTATAATTTCCTTTTTTTCTGTTCCATAATGAGGACCCAACTTTGGAATGATTTCATTCACAATACCAAAGAACTAAGTCACATCTTTCGCTTTCATCATCATCATTAGTTATCTGCTAAATTAGCAGGTCCTTTGCCTCTCCATTTTCTGCGATCCATTGCTTCCTTCTTAAGGCTACTGTATGTTGTACCGTCCATCATGTCATCCAGTATCTGGAATCTCTTCCTTCCTCGCTTCCTTTTCCCTTCTACATAACCTTCTAAAACTGTTTTTATCAGTCCGTCATTCTTTCTTAATATATGCCCAATCCAATTTCTTTTTCTTCTCTTTATTACATCTAGTAATTGTCTTTTCTCTCCCATTCTTCTCAGTACCTCTTCATTTTTTACTCTGTCCATCCAACTTATTCTTTCCATCTTCCGCCATGTCCAGATCTCAAAAGCCTCCAGCCTTTCTCTGTCTTTTTTCCTCATAGTCCATGTTTCAGTGCCATATAGAAGAACACTCCATACAAGACATTTTATGAGTCTCTTTCTGAGTTCTCTGTCCAGACCGCTGCAGAAGATTCTCCTTTTCTTATAAAACGCCTCTTTTGCCATTGCTATCCTTGTTTTAATTTCTGTGGTGCACTTCCAGTCGGTGTCTATCCTGCTTCCAAGATACTTAAAATTTTGCACCTGTTCTAGTGTTTCTCCATTCAGCACAATTTTTATTTCCTTATTTCCTCCTGTTGCCAATACTTTTGTTTTATTTGTGTTAATATTCATTCCATATTTTTTTCCGTTAGTTGCAATGGTGTCCACCAAATCCTGTAATTCTTTTTCCCCTGTGGCTAGAAGGACCATGTCATCAGCAAATCTCAAGCACCCTACTCTTCTTCCTCCAATTTCTACTCCTTTGTCATCTAATGAGCATTGGTCAATCATATTTTCCAAGTACAGGTTGAAAAGAGTAGGTGATAAACAGCATCCTTGTCTTACTCCTTTCCCTAGTCTGATCCAGTTTCTACTTTCTCCTCTCACTTTAACTGAAACTTTTTGATTAAGGTATAATGAGTTTATAAGTCTTCTGGTTTTCCAGTCCACTCTCTTTTCCCTCATAATAGTCGCAAGCTTGTCCCAAACTACATTGTCAAATGCCTTTTCTAAATCGATGAAGCACATATATAGGTCTCTTCCTTTTTCAATAAACCTTTCTCCCAAGATTCGTAGGAGCCCTATTGCGTCTCTGGTGCCCGTATTCCGTCTAAAGCCAAACTGCTTCTCGCCGAGATTCTCCTCTATTACTTTTTCAAGTCTTTTGTTAATTATTCTTAACATCACTTTGGCTGCATGTGAAATGAGGCTGATTGTCTTGTGCTCGCTGCATTTCTTGGTTCCTTGTTTTTTCGGTAATGGAATCATTACTGTTGTAAAAAAGTCCTCAGGCCATTCACCACTGTCATATAGTTTATTGCATAACCTCAATATTTCTCTTATTCCATTGTGGTTGAAGCATTTTAGTATTTCTCCCGGTATTGTATCTATGCCTACTGCTTTGCCATTTTTCATTGCAGCAATGGCTGACTTTACTTCTTCCATTATGATGGTCGGTCCTTTCTCTTCATCACTTACACTGTTGTGTGATTCAAGTTCCAGAGTTTCTGGTTTGCTATTTGTGTCATATAGCTCTTTCATATATTCTTCCCATCTCTGGAGGACATCGTCACGATCTTTGTACACTATCTCTTCGTCTTTACTCAAAATTTCCATAGTAGCACTTCCTGCTCTGTTTTGTTCCCATATCATAGTCTTTACTCTGTTGTATAGTAAGTCGTATATTCCCTTCCTGTCCGGTTCTTCAATTTCATCACATTCCTCTTTTAGCCATTTTTTCCTAGCCTGCTCTGTTTCTCTTCGCAGTTCGTTATTTAACCTTCAGTATATCTTTCTTGCATCTTCAGTGTTCTTGTTTTTCAATTTTCTTCTCTCCTCCATCTTGGAAATCATTTCTTGTGTGACCCATGGTTTTTTTGACCTTTTACCTTTTACATATCCTATATTTTGCTGTCCGGCTTTAATGATTCCTTCTTTCAGCATATTCCAGTACTCGTTGGCATTAGCAGGTGCTTCTTTGTCTCGTAATGTGTTTAGAAAGTCCCGAGACAGCATTTCTGTAATTTGTTCTTTGTTGGACCTTATCTTCTCTAGATCCCACTTCTTCACCATTGTCGCCTTCTTCAATTTTTTCATTCTTATTTCTAGTTCTGCCATAAGTAAGTTGTGGTCACTATTAATATCTGCACCTGGTAATGTGTGCACCTTCTTAATTCCATTCCTGTATCTTTCTTCTACCAGTATAAAATCGATTTGGTTTCTGTATTTATCCCCTGGTGATTTCCAAGTGTAGAGCCTCCTCTTATGGTTCTTGAACCATGTGTTTGCCGCTTTAAGCTGCATTTCCCGGCAGAAGTCAATTAACCATTCACCTCTGTCATTTCTCTTTCCAAGACCATGACTGCCTACTACGTTTCCCTCTTTCCCTTCTCCCACAATGGCGTTCCAGTCTCCCATTACTATTTTGCAGCATTTTTTATTTTCGTCCATTATTCTCTCTATTACATTGTACGTTTCCTCTACAATTTAGTCATCATGTTCTGAAGTTGGCATGTACACCTGGACAATCAGTAAATCTTTTTGTGCTCCTTTCAGCCTTACACCAATAACCCGGTCATTTGCACAGTCTACATATTCCACACATTTAGCCAATTCCTTTGTCATAATCATTCCTACTCCATTAATTCCTTTTACTTCTCCTCCTGAGTAGTAGAATACATATTCATCTGACTGCAACTCTCCATGTCCATTCCATCTTACCTCAGCAACTCCTACGAGGTCCATATGATTCTTTTCCATCTCTCTTTTAAGGTTTTCTAGTTTTCTGCTTGTAGCAGAGTTCTGACATTCCAGGTAACAATTCTCGTTTTGATTTTTTGCCTCCTTTCAAGTTGTCCCCCCCTCCCCCCCCCCCCCCCCCCCCCCCTCCCCGGAGATCTGAATGGGGGACTATTTTACCTCCGGACACTGATTTAACATGAGAGGAAGCCATTTTTTGTGCATAAAATGGAGACTGCATTATGCAGGGAAGATAATCTGCAGTGGTATTCCGTTGCCTTCCGCAGTTCTGGAGGCCGCCCCTAACATGGGATACAGACGCCTTTTGCAGCCGCCCGCTCCGGGTCAGACGCTGCATGAGAAGTATAGGTTGGAAAGTGAAAGACCCCTAGCCCTCGAAACCTAATAGCGTCAGGGTCGGAAAAGAACAAGAGCTGGCCGAGGGTGGCCAGATAGGAAAGATAAAAGTGAGGAGCCTGGCATAAGTAAGTGGAAGCAATGCCAGGACTCAGCTTGGGGCCCCGTGGTCGCCAGCCACGTATCACTAGGTGTGACTCCCTGAGGAGTAAATGACTTGCCTCCTAAAACATCAATAATGTCTGCCCCTGCTTTTGCATGCCCACTGTATGCTATTGTAAGTGATAGCCCTCTTTTCAGTATAGGTCCTTCTCGTACCTCAAAGTCCCTAACTGGGAGAGTCTAACTTCATTTCCGTTTCATACAACTGACCATGTCATAATGTCTTACTTTTATACCTATACTCATGTTTGTATTAACATTTATGACCACTGTTATTATTATTATTATTATTATTATTATTATTAATCACAATGGAGATTACATTGTTGGACACAGTCAAATCCATTCCAGGTTACTTCCAGCTTCCTCCGGAGTTGACCTGGTCACTTGAGTGACTGTACAGTTCTTTACTTAAAATTCGGTTGGACACAAAAAGTACTATCTCTTTTTTTTCCGCTTTGTTAACTATGCCCTGGGATTCTTGATAGAATGTGCTTAAGGTTAGATGGTGTTGATCCGAGGGCACCAATGATAACTGACATGACATCAGTTTTTACATTGCCAATCTTGATGCTCAGATCCTTCTATTTCAATTTTTTCTGAGCAACCTTGTCATTAATGTTGCCATCACATGAGACTGATACTTCGAATAAGAGTCATAATCTTTTATCTGCCTGACATACAACGATGTCAAGTGTGTTAGCTGTAACTGGTTGGTTGGTATGTATTGGTCATACCGGACAGTGTTACATGCAGCTGTCGTGTCTGTGTTTGGTGTGTGGTCATACCATTTATTGGAGAGATGTGCTACTCCTAGACTTCTGCATATTTTGTGCTGAGGCTATGGACATACCTTATTCCTGTTCTTAGGGTTTTCATTCTTCTCTGATATAGGACTGTCTGATATTAAGTGGTGATATTATTATTACTATTATTATTATGTAGGTGTATTGTTGTACCAAACATCATAAATTATTTTGTTGGCAGTGAAAGTTCTTGAATTGTTTCTGCCTTTGATATAAGCATAACATTATCCAGTTAAACAAAAATGCAAAAAGAGTACTGTATGCGTAAAAATTTGGCCCAATTTAAGAGCATGCCTGAAGAGCCTAATCTGAACAGGTTAACCGTCTCAGCGCCAAGCCCGTAGATTCTATGGCTCGCGCTTCTTTCCAAAAGCACCAAGCACATAGGTTCTACTGGGCCAGCATCTTTTGTTGATTAAAAATCACTGCTTTTTTTTCCCCAACCTGTGACTATCGATATACAATGTTTATACAGTTTTTTATTAGTTGCACTCATAGATTACGTGAATATGTGTCTTGTTTTCGTAGTATTTCGTTGGTTGCGAGTCATTGTTGTCGCCTGTGTTTTGAGCACATTATTGGTATTCCGTGAAAGAGAAGTGGCATGCCGTGATTTATCTGATGAAGAAATTGCCGATTTGCTGAATTTTGAAAATGTTTCAATGCTGTAGGTAGCGAAGATAATTCGGACTAAACAGGTTGAAGGCGACCGCAGTACGATGAGTTCAGGCACAGAACTGTAAAATGGTGGCAGAAACTCCCCCCCCCCCCCCTCCCCCCCTCCGCCTCTCTGGGAGTACTGAATGCATTTTGGTTACACACTTCATTTGAGACCAAGATAGTGGCAATAACCGATTTCATTACCAATCGTGCCATCTGCTCCAAATAAACAAAACAGATTTGTAGGCTGACTGACGCAGACTTTTCCTTCCACATTTACCACCCACAAGCAAAAAATATTCCTCCCACACGTTATGTTTGTTCTTCAGGATCAAAGAAAGGAAGCGGGAAAGCATCTTGCAAGGAGACATGTTATCCATGCGAACAGTGCTGTGTGGCGTTCTGTATAGAAAGCTGTTTTCAAATATTTCATACGAAAATGCAGTATAGATCTAGTAGAAAGTGCTGTTGTATTTAAATACAATATTCAACACTGAACATTATTTATTCATGAACTCATTGACTCTACCTACATGAATGATGACTTTTTTAATTTTACGAAAACAATGTCGTGCATAATAATATAATGTGCCAATGTTACACCATGCAGGATTCCGTTCATCATTGCATATTAAAGAAGACCAACTGAGTTGAAAAGAGTGCTAATTTTGTATTTGTAGGTTTGATATTTTCCAAGATATAAATTTTTGAACACAGCTAACACTGCCTGGATTCTGCTGACATGCACAAGTATTGGGTCGGTACTGAGTGTGTTAAATAAATGTAGTAGTGGGAAGTCTTCAGTCACAATGTTGTCCTGAAAGGGACCACTTGCCATAGTATAAAAAATATATGAATTTTTTATAACACATTGGTACACCCAGGGAACTGTTTTTGGGACTCTCCTTGTATCAGTGTTATATAATATACAGAAGGGCCACTCGGTTGTTATGTCTACCTGTGATGAATTGTGTTTTCATGTTAAGTTTATCTTATTGATTGTACAGATCTAAATACCACTATAAATGTTTTAGAAAATCTATGTAAGCCTCAAGCTTCCTGTAATTTGGCATATAGAGGGATGTGTTCATTATTATAATTATTTTCAAGATAAATTTTCATTGTAAAACATGTTTCCGGAGGAAAACTGTTTTTTGTATTCCAACAATAGCTTGTGAAAACTGAATCATGTTTTGATATTAACATGTACTATGTTTGGTTGTATTAAAAAATGTGTTGATCCTTTACCTGTGTCACTGAAACACTGATACTAATGGAAGCTCATAAAACTCTTAATACAATTGATAATTTTAATTTTTTTTCCCTCAGTCATTTTCTCTGGCAAAGAAGAAGATTGTTCATTACACAACAATGGATGTCCAAAAGCGTGTCAATGCTGCCTTCTTAATTGCATCATATGCGGTATGTATAATGTCTTCCATACTTTCACATTTCCTGACAATAAAAGTAACAAATTATGATAATTTAAAATTGAATTTTCTCTAATAATGAATGAGACAAAAATAAGTCTCTACTTCAGTTGTGTGTTAATTGACCAGCTGTTGGCATCAATTTTACAAAAATTTGTAACTAAATCTGTCATGCTTGTATAATATATTATGGTATTATTGGCTCTTCTCTTGTCCTTTGATTTTTTCTAAATGTAAGACAATAGTTGTTGCAGACAGCAGCATAATTGTGCTGGTTCTGTAATGTTTGTTAGTGAACATGTTACTTAAAAGAAATCTCTTATTTAATTAACTGTACATCAAAGAAGGAACAATTGAATTGGTGGTTTGTTGTGCTCCATGGTAATGGAAAAAAATACTGAAGTAGTTAAATGTAGAGGGATTAGGGGATACTGCCTACCATGTGGTGTCATAATATGCAGTGGGTCAGACTGGTTGTAAGACACCACTTCTGTCATTAGCCACATGTAATTTATTGGGATGGGGATACTCATTCTTGAGCTGCAGTGGGTTATCAAAGAAAATACTAACTGTTATGATACAAATAACACACAATTATTAACCTGAATTCTAAATGTCACAAACATTAACAAAACACTGCTTTAAGATGAGTGTACCTTTTTATATTATTAAACAACGAAGCAGAGATTGTTTGTTACTCATTCTCCTAATATTTTTTTATGTTTCTTGCTCACCAGAGTAACTAATGATAGATTTTGCAAGTCGGCAAAAAATATTAAGAATTACGTCCATTATAGTTACTTAGATTTCCATTATGCTGAACACTTTCGCCATTTGTTGAGGTTTTATGATTGTTACTGCTCTGCCACAAAAATTCAGATGTCTTTAAAAGATTACCGCTAATAATGCTAGACAAACTTCCAGTCTGATTAGGGTCAGAGAGAGTTGACATGATCTGAAACTCCTTTATAAAGCAACGCTAGAGTTTTCAAGGAAAATACTGCCAAGTTAACGACACATTTAACACACAAACTATAGATTTTAGGAATAAAGTTAACAGAAAATCGTAGAGTGGTCTGACATTGTTTTAAACATCTTTGGAAAACTGACTAGTATCGTAAAGTTGCTGGTAGATGGAGAATGGACCATTAAGCACTAGTCATGAAGGTAAAATATAGATGTATGGAAACTGCAGAGTCACAGTGTATGTCCTATAATGAGTGGTCTCTCGGATCATAATGTTCAAATGCTGATGTTAAATATCATGGTGCTTGACATTGAATGGAAAACTACAATGGTAATAAATGAAAAATGAATTGAGGAATTGAGGAATTGAAGAAGTATTGCGGAGATGATTAGGGAACTGAAATGGGAATCCCTGGAGGGAAGGTGACATTCTTTTCGAGGAACACTATTGAGTAAATTTAGAGATCCAGAATTTGAAGCTGATTTTAGAATGATTGTACTGCCACCAATATTTGTTTTTTGTAAGGACCATGAAAATGTTATGGGAAATTAGGGCTCATAACACACACACACACACACACACACACACACACACACACAGTGTCTGGTTGCCAAGGGCAAGTCTGGCATTGACAGCCAGAGACTGTGGTTTTTGTGTGTGTGTGTGTGTGTGTGTGTGTGTGTGTGAGTGTGAGTGTGTACATTGTCCAAATCTGATGGAGGCCTGTTTGGCCGAAAGCTTTCTTTGACAGTCTTTTTGGTGTGCCTGCCTGCGACTCAGCATCTGTGCTATATGGCGAGTAGCAATTGTACTTGTCATAATAATTTATCCTGTATCATAGTCAGAGGCTGCATGGAAAAAACGTTGTCCTACACAATTAACGCGTCCCAAGCGTGGGTATTGCGAGGGATTGAGCGACATGGTTTGTGAAAGGGATTTAGCCGGTTGAACTTAGTGAGAGGGAGACTTTTTGATCTGGCTAAGATGTGGAAATCCCCGGTGTGAAGGTACAAGGCTAGGAAGCGGGTAGAATTAAAGTCTTGCTAACTTTAACAAATTGCAGTTTATTCCGAATAATTACAGCTCACCCTAACTGCATGGTGATTGTATTCCCAGGAAGGCCAAGTCTAATACAGAGACGGTGACTGGTTCCACCGTTCGACTGCCTACTAGACGTTCTGCAATATTTCCTAGCACCCTATGTCAGAGTCCCGCGGCTACGCCCTAACGCTCTTCGGCGGCTATCTCCGGCTGCCTGCCTACAGCCCGTTCCTCAGCCCAAGTCGGCTGCTGCTATTACGCTGACTACAGTCACTACCTAGAACCTGACATGGAGAGACCAAGAACTACCTGACAAGAAGGCAGAGCGGCGTGCTCTCCAGTTTTGTTAGCGTTCCCCCTTCGACCCCGTCAGCGCTTGGCATGACGTAGCTTCGAAGGCAACTTGTCCTTATTTGGTATCGTTAAAGTATTATTGTTGTTATTGTTCTTCAGAGGCTGGGTGGAGGGATAGAGGCGCCTCTCCCTATATGGTCACGCACTGTGTCCTGAGCCCTTCATTGGCTCCTCATGACATAGTGCTGTCCCCACCAAGGGCCCTCTTTCTTTCTCTTTCCACTCCCAGACCTCTCTCTCTAGCCAGGAATGGTTTCTGTTGATACTCTTAATTGATTGCTTATCATGAGTCCTTACACAGAGCTTCATTTGTATCTGTTTGCTTTCTTATCAAGTGTCGCTGCCCAACAGTTTGAATTCCGCCTTGGCTGACCCTTCGGCCATGCCAGGCATCCAGCGCTACAATTTTAACTCCTTCCTAAATGCTATTCTCGGCGTACTGCCTGAAAACGACTGTAATTAGACTTGGCTTGTTTCTGCGGTTACAACACCTCCCCCGATGGGGAAATTGGCGTTACTCCTCAGAGTAGTGTCAATTGTGACACTCTCATTTTATTTGGGTTACTTGCTTACATTTTCTTTGTTACATCAACATTTGACATGTTATTTTCTTTCATATACATTCGGTACACTTAATTCCATTAAGTTCTTTGTTAGGCACAATTATTTTATACATAGATAATGTTTATCAAACGTACATTTATCAAGGTACATTTTTTTACAAAGCATTGATACAAACTACTATTTATCAAACATACATTTGTCAAGGTACATTTTTTTTTTTTTTTTTTTCGTTTTTAAAGCATTGATACAAAATACCATTTTCATTCAACGTTGGTAACTACAGTTACATAGTAGGTACAGTTTCATAAAACATGGACTAAACACTAAACGTTCATTTCACCTTTTTATAAGACAGTTTTAATATATTTTATCTTTTGATTTTACTTAACACCTGTTTCAGAACAGAACTGACTCTTCTTGGTTTTACCCACATCTTTCATATATTACCACATCTTCAGTTTCTTTATTAGTTTGTCTTCTACTTGAGCTAGTCTCTGGGCACTGATTTACAATGGTGTTTCTTATACATACTTTACCACAACAGTCACTATCGTCATAGTATTTCCATATGCTTTTGAATCATTCTTTACAACATCTACAGTTTTTACAGCAACATGTTATTATAATAAAAATGACTATTGATATAGCTACATATGTAGTTACTGAGTAATGTGTAAAATATCTGGAATATTTGAGTTCTTCCTCCTGCCTTTCTGCCTTTCGTTGGACATCATCCAGTCTTTTCCCAGCGACTTTCAAATCATCTAATTGTGTTACTACCTGATCCAATGGTAATTCTAATGTTAGCATTGAGACATTTTTCTTTTCTTTGTTTACAACACAACAGTCAAATTCTAAATTAATCTGAGGTATTACATCTTTCTTCGTTACGTTGCTATGAATTACTCTATCTGTTTGTATGAACACTCTCGTTCCATATCCCTTACATTTACTATAAAAACTTATTTTTCCTATCCCTTTCATTAATAAGTTCTTTGGGGGTTCCTTTCCACATAAAACTATGAGTCCTTCTTCCTTACGAGCTACATATAGCCATTCGTTCCTGTTTAGATAGGTCCAAAGGCTCTGGTTCAGTGCGACTATTTTTCGCACACAATCTTCCGGACTTTCTCTTACCAGTTGTAACAATTTGGCTTCGCACTCCTCATGGTCGAATGTCGATAGCAATGCGAATGACTGTCTCCACAGTGGCCTATTCTTACTCAGTTCTTTGCATTTTAGCTCATCCGCAGAAAGTTTCACATATTGCCTTTTGGATTCATCTATCAGTAGAAATTCTTTCTCTGGCTGTATGTATACGTATCTTCCCTTCATATCTGGGATCTCTTTTGGTAATTATCTATTAAAGGAATGTTAATTATGTACCTTAGTATCCTACCGGAGATGAAAACATCGAAATCAATTATTCTTAACAAGAGGTAGCCTGAAGAATCCGTGAGAGGAACAGGAAACTTCACGTCTTTTAGTTCGTCTCGTATTAAACTTAGATATTTCACAATTTGGACTGGGTTAATGATGTGAGGCTGCAGTATTCCCTTTTGAGCGTTTACAATGGCATTTATCATCTGCTCGTATTTCTCTTCGATTTGGCCAAAAACTGCCGCTAGTTGTAATACTTGTTCCGTTACCATGGCAAAAGATGCTACTCGTTTAAAACCCATATCTGTTTCCTTCACGTATTCCTTCATAAACCTTTCTAATCTTTGCATGTCTGTCTTTAGAATGTGTTCATTTGAATCTAGTGTACAGGGTTATTACAAATGATTGAAGCGATTTCACAGCTCTGCAATAACTTTATTATTTGAGATATTTTCACAATGCTTTGCACACACATACAAAAACTCAAAAAGTTTTTTTAGGCATTCACAAATGTTCGATATGTGCCTCTTTAGTGATTCGGCAGACATCAAGCCGATAATCAAGTTCCTCCCACACTCGGCGCAGCATGTCCCCATCAATGAGTTCGAAAGCATCGTTGATGCGAGCTCGCAGTTCTGGCACGTTTCTTGGTAGAGGAGGTTTAAACACGGAATCTTTCACATAACCCCACAGAAAGAAATCGCATGGGGTTAAGTCGGGAGAGCGAGAAGGCCATGACATGAATTGCTGATCATGATCTCCACCACGACCGATCCATCGGTTTTCCAATCTCCTGTTTAAGAAATGTCGAACATCATGATGGAAGTGTGGTGGAGCACCATCCTGTTGAAAGGTGAAGTCGGTGCTGTCGGTCTCCAGTTGTGGCATGAGCCAATTTTCCAGCATGTCCAGATACACGTGTCCTGTAACGTTTTTTTCGCAGAAGAAAAAGGGGCCGTAAACTTTAAACCGTGAGATTGGACAACACACGTTAACTTTTGGTGAATTGCGAATTTACTGCACGAATGCGTGAGGATTCTATACTGCCCAGATTCGCACATTGTGTCTGTTCACTTCACCATTAAGAAAAAATGTTGCTTCATCACTGAAAACAAGTTTCGCACTGAACGCATCCTCTTCCATGAGCTGTTGCAACCGCGCCGAAAATTCAAAGCGTTTGACTTTGTCATCGGGTGTCAGGGCTTGTAGCAATTGTAAACGGTATGGCTTCTGCTTTAGCCTTTTCCGTAAGATTTTGCAAACCGTCGGCTGTGGTACGTTTAGCCCCCTGCTTGCTTTATTCATCGACTTCAGCGGGCTACGTGTGAAACTTGCCCGCACGTGTTCAACCGTTTCTTCGCTCACTGCAGGACGATCTGTTGATTTCCCCTTACAGAGGCATCCAGAAGCTTTAAACTGCGCATACCATCGCCGAATGGAGTTAGCAGTTGGTGGATCTTTGTTGAACTTCGTCCTGAAGTGTCGTTGCACTGTTATGACTGACTGATGTGAGTGCATTTCAAGCATGACATACGCTTTCTCGGCTCCTGTCGCCATTTTGTCTCACTGCGCTCTCGAGCGCTCTGACGGCAGAAACCTGAAGTGCGGCTTCAGCCGAACAAAACTTTATGAGTTTTTCTACGTATCTGTAGTGTGTTGTGACCATATGTCAATGAATAGAGTTACAGTGAATTTATGAAATCGCTTCAATCATTTGTAATAGCCCTGTATATACTGTTCTGTTTACTCCTGCCAATGTGGCCCTTACCACTGTCACCTGTTCCATTAGTTAACCTTAGCAGCCTTTCAGAGTTCCTCTCCATAGCGTCTATCCTTTCTTTATAGTATGCTGCGTCCGCTTGATCCAACATTCCGAACAGTATCTTACTTGCCTGTCCGACAAAGTTGAATACTCCTCTCTTTCTTCTGGTTTCGTGTTTTGTGAGTTGTTGTACTAGTTGCTGCAGACCTGTGATCTTTTCTACGTGATGTGTAACTTGCTGATCTAGTACTCTACATTCTGTTAATCCTACTTTTAGCTGTTTCAATGTTTCTCGGCACCTCTGTACCAGTGCCTTACTGTACATATCTGGTTTCTGAAATCTTTCTGTTATTACATCTAGATTTACATATATGACTATTCTCCATGTGGTACTGCATATTTCTACTTGTCCTATGTTATCGTAATATAGTCCTGATGAGCTTGGAATTAGGGTCACTTTGAAATCGTTTGTTTCATACCCTGATGCAGCAAAGGTATATGTTGTTACCACTACGATGAGTTGCACAACTTGCCACTTAAGAGCCATACCGCTTCTCCTGTGGTGCACCGTCTTTTCTGTTGATCTGCATTGTCCCGCACTGTCTCTGCGCCCGTGCTGTTCCGTGCTGCTACGTTGAGTCGGCCGCCGCTCTGCTGGGCTGTGCCGACCCCATCACTCTCCTTGGCTGTCGCTGCTACAGTTGCTGCTGCTTCTGCTGCTGCTTGGCCCGGACTCTCGGTCTCGAATGCTGGCTACTTAGGCACCCCTGTGCCTCATTTCTCCGCATCGCTCTGCCGCTGCCCTGCATTGCCCTGCACCCGCGAGGACTACCTTTCTGGACTCTGCCATAGTGGGCCTACTAATGCTGAGGGTTGTGAGTCGCCACAACTTCCTGCCAGTTGCCACAGTCGCTGTAGCAAAATCTACTGGCTCCTACCTCCTATTTGCCTATGCGCCTTTGTGGTACCCCACACCTGGCACCAAATGTTTTATTTACGTCGCGTCCCAAGCGTGGGTATTGCGAGGGATTGAGCGACACGGTTCACGAAAGGGATTTAGCTGGGTTGACCTTAGTGAGAGGGAGACTTTTTGATCTGGCTAAGATGTGGAAATCCCCGGTGTGAAGGTACAAGGCTAGGAAGCGGGTAGAATTAAAGTCTTGCTAACTTTAACAAATTGCAGTTTATTCCGAATAATTACAGCTCACCCTAACTGCGTGGTGATTGCATTCCCAGGAAAGCCAAGTCTAATACAGAGACGGTGACTGATTCCACCGTTCCGACTGGCTACTAGAAGCTCTGCAATATTTCCTAATGCCCTACATCAGAGTCCCGCGGCTATCCCCTAACGCTCTTCGGCGGCTATCTCCGGCTGCCTGCCTACAGCCTGTTCGTCAGCCCAAGTCGGCTGCTGCTATCATGCTGACTACCGTCGTTACCTAGAGCCTGTCGTCGAGGGACCAAGAACTGCCCGACAAGAAGAAGGCAGAGCAGCGTGCTCTCAAGTTTTGTTAGTGTTCCCCCTTCGACCCCGCCAGCACTTGGGATGACGTAGTGTTGAAGGCAACTTGTCCTTATTTGGTATCGTTAAAGTATTATTGTTGTTATTGTTCTTCAGAGGCTGGGTGGAGGGATAGAGGCGCCTCTCCCTATATGGTCACGCACTGGGTCCTGAGCCCTTCATTGGCTCCTCATGACATAGTGCTGTCCCCACCAAGGGCCCTCTTTCTTTCTCTTTCCACTCCCAGACCTCTCTCTCTAGCCAGGAATGGTTTCTGTTGATACTCCTAATTGATTGCTTATCATGAGTCCTTACACTGAGCTTCGTTTGTATCTGTTAGCTGTTTGCTTCTTATCAAGCACCGCTGCCCAACAGTTTGACTTCTGCCTCGGCTGACCCTTCGGCCATGCCAGGCGTCCAGCGCTACAATTTTAACTCCTTCCTACGTACTATTCTCGGCGTACTGCTTGAAAATGACTGTAATTAGACCTGGCTTGTTCCTGTGGTTACAACAGTGTGCAAGTGGAGTGATACGGGACCCCCTGATATGTCTAGATATGACTCTGACAGGTGACACGTACATAAGCCTCCTGTCGATCACCGGCATCCATTCATGTCCATTCTGACAGACTTGGGCAATTCCAGCAGGACAATGTGACACCCCACACATCCAGAATTGCTACAGAGTGTTTCCAGGAACACTCTTCTGAGTGTTTGCAACGTGCTGTTCAGGAGAGATATCCACCCCCGCATACTCTTGCAGATTTATGGACAGTCCTACACGATTCGTGGTGTCAGTTCCCTCCAGCACTACTTTAGACATTGGTAGAGTCCATGCCTCATCGTGTTGTGTCACTTCTGCATGATTGCGGTGTCCCTATGAGATATTAGTCAGGTGTACCAGTTTGTTTGACTCTTTAGTGTAGAATGAAATTTTCACTCCGCAGTGAAGTGTGCACTGACATGAAACTTTCTGGCAGATTAAAAGTGTGTTCTGGACTGAGACTCTAACTCGGGACCTTTGCGTTTCATGGGCAAGGTAGATGATGTACTGGTGGGAGCAAAGCTGTGAGGACAGGTCGTAAGTCGTGATTTGGCAGCTCAGTTGGTAGAGCACTTGCCTGCGAAAGACCAGAGGTCCTGAATTTGAGTCTTGGCCATGTACACAGTTTTAATCTGCCAGGAAGTTTAATAAAAAAGCTACTTCCAAGATCTTCCAGCAAAAACAACAGACATGCTGTGGAAGAAAATAAAAGTGACTGACACAAATAATTGTTTTAATGTGTTTCCAAATCCTAGTCCAATATGGACAGCATGTGGTTGGCCTGCAGTTTCTAAGAGAAATTTTCCAAAATAAGTTTGATAAAATCAAGTACATCCCACATCTCCGAAATAAGTTTTCAGATTTATTGACTGTCTTAAAAGTAATTGTTAACACTTCAACAGTTAGATCAGTAGTAAAAATAACAGCTGTTGGTCAGCAGAGATTTGTGAAATGCTAAGTTATTTTAAGTGTGGATATTTTCAGGTCAGTATCTTCCCAAACTGACTTACATAGACTATCGTCAAGCCACCAAAAAAAAAAAAGATAATAGTAGAATTAAGGAGGTACAACAGATAGGCTTAATTTGTATGATTTTTGGCATAGGTGATTGAAAAAAAAATTGAGAGACTAGTTTATTGTGCTCCATTCACTGTTGAGCTAAGGAGTAATTTTTTAGAGAAACTGAATGTGATATTTTCTGAATACAGGAGCACATTATAAGAATTATATCTGTTGTTGGTTCTAGAACAGCCTGCAGAAATATCTTCATAAAAACTCGATATTGTGACTATTGTTTCACTATATATGGGTTGTTCAAAACAAATGAACCAAAGGCTGTAAACTGAAAACTGGTGGTGATGAGATTGTAATGCCATTGCTTACTGAAGGTGATGTGGTCCATATAAGAGATCTGAGGCCTAACCTCACCACTTGAGGGACATACATTATATGATCAAAAGTATCCAGACACCTGGCTGAAAATGTCTTACGAATTCGTGGCGCCCTCTGTCAGTAATGGTGGAATTCAGTGTGGTGTTGGTCCACCCTTAGCCTTGACGACGAATTACACTCTTGCACGCTTACGTTCAATCAGGTGCCGGAAGGTTTTTCTTGGTGAATGGCAGCCAGTTCTTAACGGAGTGCTGCACTGAGGAGTGGTATCGATGTCGGTTGGTGAGGCCTGGCATGAAGTCGGCGTTCCAGAACATCCCAAATGTGTTCTATAGGATTTAGGTCAGGACTCTGTGCAGGCCAGTCCATTACAGGGATCTTATTGTTGTGTAACTGCTCCGCCACAGGTCGTGCATTATGAACAGGTGCTCAGTCGTGTTGAAAGACGCAATCGCCATCCTCAAATTGCTCTTCAACAGTGGGAAGCAAGAAGGTGCTTAAAACATCAATGTAGGCCTGTGCTGTGATAGTGCCATGCAAAACAACGGGTGCAAGTCCCCTCCATGAAAAACACGACCACACCATAACACCACCACCTCCGAATTTTACTGTTGGCACTACACATGCTGGCAAATGACATTCACCGGGCATTCGCCATACCCCCCACACCCTGCCATCGGATCACCACATTGTCTACTGTGATTCATCACTCCACACAACGTTTTTCCACTGTTCAATCATCCAATGTTTACACACCTTACACCAAGTGTGGTGTCATTTGGCGTTTACCGGCATAATGTGTGGCTATGAGCAGCCACTTGACCATGAAATCCAAATTTTCTCACCCCCGCCTAACTGTCATAGTACTTTCAGTGGATCCTGATGCAGTTTGGAATTCCTGTGTGATGGACTGGGTAGATGTCTGCCTATTACACATAACGACCCTCTTCAACTGTCAGTGGTCTCTGTCAGTCATCAGATGCGGTTGCCTTTTACGCTTTTGTGCTGTACATGTCCCTTCGTGTTTCCAGTTCACTATCACATCAGAAACAGTGGACCTAGGGACGTTTACAAGTGTGGAAATCTTGGGTACAGACGTATGAAACAAGTGACACTCAATCACCTGACCACGTTCGAAGTCCATGAGTTCCGCAGAGCGCCCCTTTCTGCTCTCTCACAATGTCTAATGACTACTGAGGTTACTGATATGGAGTACGTGGCAGTAGGTGGCAGCCCAATGCACCTAATATTAAAAATTCATGTTTTTGGGATCTCTGGATACTTTAGATCACATAGTGTAGGTGCACACTGCCATGGCAACAGTGAGAGCACGTGCACATGTCGACTGTGCACTTCTCTCTGTCATGGTGGAAACAGAGGAATTGGGGGTTGAAAAGGAGTGCAAAGTTGTTTAGTTTGTTTCCTGACAGCGGAAGATGTGAGGGGAATGGAAATTTCTCACATAATGTTACAAGTGTATGGGAAGTACTGCAAGTCCATTGCAAGGGTCAGGGCGTGACAAAAGTGATTTGAGAAAGGATCTGGAATGCCACACTGCATCACCAGTATCATTATCCAACAAGTGGATGCCCCCATTATTGAAGACTGGGGAGTTATGGTGGCAGCTATTGTCCCAGAGGTCGGATTGGGTGTCAGGATTGTGATGGACAGTGAGTTCCCTCTGTATACTGTGTCATTCTGTGACAATTTTCGGTTTCCCACACTTTCTCACTTTCCACTGTAAGAAAATGCATTATGCCCCATTGCTCTTCTTTTGAAGCCTCCATTACTGTGTTTTCAGCACAAATGAGTGCTGTGGGCGGTCAACATGTGGACCTGCTCACTCTGTCATCATGTGGATCTGCAGCCATGACCTGTAGTGGCAAGTTTGGGACCTCAGTGGTTGTATATAATTTTATGTTATCACTATTACTATTACCAAAGAAATAGTAACACCCTCTACAAAGTGTTATCAGGCTTCACATTCGTCCAGAAATGAGCGAGTTACATGGGTTTACATTTCTCCATTAGTCTGTCTGAATGTATTAAATGTCTTATGGGTAATGTAGTGGAGTTTAACACTGAGTTAAAGAACTTTCTGTTGGACAGGTCCACCCACTTTATTGTAAAGTACCTTTGCAGGAAATTTTGAAATTGATGTTTTGTGTTGTATAATAAGTAATATTAGTCCTGTAAAACAATTGTGTGTGCTGGTGACTCAGTAGTGAAGTGTCAGACTACACATCCAAAGCTTTGAGATTTGGTTTGTTGTCACGCATAATTTTTATCTTTCAGTGATTGTTATATGTGAAAAATTCCAATTTGCACACTGGATCAGGATCCATGTGAACAGAGGGCACCCCTAAAACTAGGTGAATAAGCCAATTTAAATGTCATAGGACAAGGGCATAGCACACCGCATTGTTCAAACCAGGCCTGGCCAACATTTGCACTCCTAGAGTGCACTCACGTTCAGTGAGCGCAGTTGAGTTGCTGAGTGCTCTGGCTTTGTCCACCACTGCGCTAGTCTGAGCAGGTGTGTGAGTGCGACAGCTGTATGCTGAAGGCTACACACACAGGAAACATAGGAAGAAGTGTTTGCAACACTGTGCAGCTACTTTGAAGAGATGGATATTGTAGCTTACTATTATAAGCAGCAATTTATCATGTGTGTCTATTTTCAATTTTTTATTTTTCTGCCAAAGCAATTACTTTCATTACGGAATTAAATAAATGCTTTACCTAGTGCTAATACGATGATCAGAACTGCAGTAAACATTACATATAGGCATTTAACATTGTTTTGTCATGTTTAGAAACGTACACACATTTCAGTTTTAGAATATGCAATAAGTCTGGCACTATGGTTTGTGATACAGTCAACATATGGAGTTACACAGATTATGATCTGTTAAACTAGTACGTTGGTGGGACTTTGTCAGTATCAAAAGAGAAGAAAAAATGTTTGCACACATTGTCGGACCAGAAAGTGAAATAACTTCAGCGGCTTGTCTCTGCAGTCAAGGATGTAGCTTTTGGGGTAACATTTTATAAAAGCCTGCTAAATTTCTGGATTGGACACACTGGCCATCGAACTGGGTGCTTCACTGTACATCTGTCAGCCTTAGTCAGAAGTAATGAGGTACATTAGCAGTAATAAGCAAAAACGCTCTGACAAATAAATCAAAATCCATCTTCAGTTGTGCAATGTCTTGCAATTTCTTTGAGAACACATAAAGTGTAAAAGTCCTATTATTTTTTGATTTTGCGTGGATGATGGTTGCGGACCGAAACTGACGAGCACAAATGTGTAAAATTTAATACAGAAAAGTTAACATGCATTTTCCAAAATATATTCTTTCCATACTTTCAAAAACTACTTCATCCCACACAGGTTTTCCTTCTTTGTTGATGATTTTTAAGTTCCCCCCCCCCCCCCCACCCCCCCCTTCCGTTACCTGATATGCAATATAAAGTCCTCTTGTCATCCTTAAAATTCTCTTCTATTTCTTTTGTGAATTTTTCTCAAGAAATCATCTTAGCCAATGCTATCATTTTTCTTGCTGCTCTGATGAGTCATTTCTATTTGTCTCTGTTATGTTCTGTTCTGTTTTTGAATCATCCTCACCATGTGTCATTCTTCTTCTGGTCAGCTTTTGCAGTTCTTTCATTCAACCATGGAGTTTCTTCATGTGTGACTTTTGTTGATGCCCTACATGTTTCTCCTGCTGCCTTGACTAAAGCCTGTTTTAACCTCCTCCATTCTTCTTCCTCATCTTTCCTTTCATCTTTTGGAAACTGTCTTAATCTTCTCCCTGTATATCTCGGGTTGCTCAATCTTTCATCTTCCAGCACTTGATTTTAGCCTGTCTTTTTCCTCCTATGTGCCTTTTCTGAATTTCTTCACTGTCCTTACCAATAACCTATGGTTTCCATCAACAACAGTACTTGGCGTCACCTTCACTTCTGTCACGCATCTTCTAATTTCTTCAGTTATTATTATATAGTCTGTTTTGACTTCAGTTCCAAATTCCAACTGTATCTGGTAAACTTGTAATTCTCTTTTCTTATACCATCCATTACCAGTTATCCATTTGTTTTTGAGACGTGGCCTAGTAATTCTCACGTTCTTCATTTCTGTGATGATCTCTGTGACTTTCCATTACTGTTTCATATCCACTTCTATCATTCCAATCTCTTAGCATGTCTCCTATAAGCGCAGTATTATTAGATGTTACAGCATCTTCCAGTTCAGTGATACTCTTCTTTCTTGTCTGTTTACTATCCTGTTTGCGGAGCATAAACCTGGATTACATCAAGAATATTTCCTTTCGTCATTATCTTAAGTTTAATTATTCTGTCTCTAACATTTTCCACATTCAGTGCTTTGTTCACCAGTTCTTTAGCCATTGTCACTGTGACACCATTTCTTCTTTTGTCTCTTCCTGACCACAAAACCTACATCCTTTTTCCAGCACCTTACCACCAGTCCCTTCCTTTCTCACCTCGCTTGGTCCCATTATTGGTTTGTTTCTTTCTGTCATTATCCATGTGGTTCCTGGCATCTTAAATCATTGTTTTAAATGATACAACATTAATAGTACCAATTCTTATATATTTCTTCAGACAAATCTGTCTTTCGTTGGGGCCATGTTGGAAGAAATATGTGGTGGATCTGCTCAAAGGCTTTGTCACTGTCGGTATTTGTTTCGATCCAAGGCTCATTTGATTGTTGAAAACAAATGGGTTACCCCCTACTGGCTAGCTGGACCTATTGTAGCTTCACCAGAGTCCTGTTGACCACCAGTTTTCAGAGTTACAGTAGTGCCTTCACAGCTCCCATAATGGCTGCAGGGCCCACACAGTCCCCACTGTACTTCATCCCAACAGGCAATCCCCTAGCTCATGCCTTTGATTTAAGTAGGGACAAAGAAGATACTGTCAAGTATTTACACCCCACTAACACTTCACAGCACAACTGCCTATGACCTGCTCTGTGCAAAGTCTTGTCCTTTCCTGTAACAACAATATTCTCTTAAAGTGTATGTCCTCTGCAGCAGATGGTTTAAAGTGCATTTCCCTGACTGGAAACATACGGTGTCAATAGGAAAGAGTGTTTTACAGAGCTGTCAGTCATCATCCAACTGGAAACTAATTACATGTTGTATCACACAATGTTCCATCTTAGGCCCATTACTTTTTCACTTTTTTATGTGCATATTAACGACCTTTAATCAGTAGTAACATTACCAAATGACCAGTATACTAGGTGATTCCAATTGTTTATTACAGACAAACTATAAAAGATAGAAACACATTGTGCCTATCACTGACTAGAGGAAGGTCCAAAATTTTGTTGAAGCTGCACTGTCGATGATGATGATGATGATGATTGGTTTGTGGGGCATTCAGCTGCACAGTTATCAATGCCCATACAAATGCCCAATCTTTACTCACTCCCATCTCGCCACTGTCATGAATGATGATGAAATGATGAGGACAACACAAATACCCAGTCACTGGGCAGAAGAAATCCCCAACATGGGCAGGAATCGAACCTGGGACCCCGTGATCCAGAGGCAGCAATGCTGGCCACTAGACTACAAGCTGCGGACAGGCTGCACTGTTGTTTGCTTGTAGGAAGATGGCAACTACACCACACAAGAAATCATTTTGTGTATTGAAATTTGTGCGAAGTTAATCCACTGTTCAAATGCAACATGCATTCTGCTGCCAATTGAGCAAGAAGCTGCCCTGCACAAGCAGATTTACAACTGTCATACAAAACTCTTGGAAGCTGGTTGTATATGCAAAGGGAAGAGCACTTGTCGGCTATGCACGTTTAATGAAAATGTCGAGCATATCCGAGATGTGTTCACACTTCCTCAAACAATGGCTCATGTTGAGTGTCTGTGCGAACATAAAACTTCGAACCCTCCTGTATCCAGTGACATGCTCAACGTGTCTTTCATGGTTTGTCTGAAATAAACAACTGGAATCTGTTCTTTCTTTTTGAATCATCCTGTATAGCAAATCAAGTATGTTTTAAGAATTTTGAATACCATGTTTTATGGACTATAAGTCACACCTTAATTTTTAAGCTTTTTTAAAAAAATACTTTTTTACCATTTTTGTTATTAGACTGTAAAATGATTGGAATAAATATGTAAAATTCAACACACAAGAGTTAACACGCATTTTCTAAAATATATTCATGATGTAGACTGGCATCAAAAATTTGTGGAAACAATACTACCAAAATTATATGAAGGACAGGATGAAACAAATAACGTGAGAGATAGAGGGAGTTGAAAGAAATATTACCATCACAGAGCAGATAGAAAGAGATGATCTGCAGGTGTTGGATGTAGAGAAAGCTGTATCAGAAATGAAAAATTGCAAAGCTCCTGGAATGGATGACATCACAGTGGAAATGATTATAGTCACTGGACCTATTGAAATTCAGTGGCTGTGTAGAATAATAATAAGGCAGTTATTGTAACTGTCTTTAAGAAGGATAACAAGGCACTCTGTGAGAATTACTGAGGAATAGCACTACTGTGCCACTGCATGAAAATTTATAAAAAGACAATTTTACAGAAAATCAGAAATAAGATAGAATCACAATTAAGAGAACAACAAGAAGTATTTCAGCGTGGAAGATCAATATAGATGCCATATTTACAGCCAGACAGTTTGTAGAAAAGAAACTGGGATTTGGGGAAGACATTGTAGTCACATTAATAGATATTAAAAGGCTTATGACACTGTTAGAAGCGAAGAAATATGGCAAGGTCTGAATAGAGTGAAATTGTCGAAAGAAATGCTACTGCAAATCAGAAACATGTACAAAAAATGCCTGAATTGTGCTGCAATGAACGGCAAAACATCAGAATGGTTTATAATCAGGGTGTATACGACCTGGAAGATCCGGGAAAAACCCGGGATTTTTTTAGAATTCTTGGAATTCTTCATTGTTTTAGTTTTCAGTTAATTTTTTGTACTTTTGACTGGTAAGAACCGATACTCTAACAATGTCTATTTCTGTATCCCGCTACTGCAGAATAATACTGCAGCAACGAAACATGAACGAGAGAATAAAAGTTGATTTGCAAAGGAAGTGCTCCACATAAATACACATAGAGCTCATATAAGTGTCTACCAACAGCAGAATGTGTGAAACTATGTGATGCTCTTTAACAACAAATTACCTGTGATGAGTGTGACATCAGAATTGTTTACATAAGAGTCATTTAAGCAGTTACGAGTGAGCTTATGTGCATGCACAGTTGAGTCGTGTATGAGTAGTACCTTCTCCCGCTTCTGGCTACAGAAATGTCGCTGTTGGCTGTGTAAGCAGCAAACCGGGGTATCTGAACCGGGCGACAATTTCTGGGGGGTGGGGGTCAAATTCATATTCTTCAGGGGGGGGGGGGGGGGGGGGGGGGGGGGGGGAACTTGTTTCATGAAGCGCCTAGCTTCTAGCGCACGTTGGTCTATCGATTATTTAGATGATTTCGAAATGCATCCCTATTGGGTTTTGAACACATTCCAGGTTGATTTCTAAATGAATTATAAGTTGATATTTGAGTGCGTGCATAGTGTATGTGGTGTTTCTTAGGGGAATCCATCTAGAAATAAAAACTTTCCTGCTGACAAAAGGGGACAGGGCTGTACGAGCTGAGCGGAATGAAGCCGAATGGGTGAATGGCAACTGCTGTTTGTTTATGTGATTGATTGGGTATGCGAATGACCAGAATTGTTATAATTACTAGCGAAGTGCATAGATTCAGACTACCATAGTGGAAATAAACGACTAACAGGAATAACAGGTAAGAAAGATTATGTATTATCTTCTCGGTGTATCAAAGAAAATGAAATTTTGACAGAAAATTTTTGGCCAGATCGCTACCTAGAAAGGCAAGTTGTACAGTCCCCAGCTAGCAGCTACTTAAGTTCTATTCTGGGAGTAGTGCGGAAAATGCACTGTATGAACACGTAATAACGTCTAACTGGAGATTAATCACTGGATAACTTAATTGGTGATTCTGTCAGGGTTAGTAGACTTAACCGGAGAATGAGTTTTGTCAGTGGTAGGACTAGTTACAGAATTAATGATGAGAAGATTGTTTGTTAGAACTAGGAAGGAGAAGAAATGGGGACAATTCCGGAACAATATGACAATTCCAAATTTATACAAAAATTTTGCACTACTATTTTTTGATCTCATGCTTGAGAAATAGGAGCATACGAATGGAAATTGAAGCTACTTCCAAACATAAACCTTTTTTCTTGTAGTAGGCTAAATAGGCATTTCATAGTGGTACTTCGCAAATTATAATCTGTCATATTATAAAAATGACCATTACTACCAAAGCAGTCTCACTCATTTGGTGTGTGTCACAATTGCTGTAATATTACGAAGGCCTGTTTTCTTTTATCTAGTAGGCAGTGACAAAATAGATGTAATCAGATCGAGAAACCACACCAGTCTTGGGTACTGTTTGTATAAACAGCTTTTTCAGTGTTAGACAACGACATTTCGATTTTTCATGTAGCAAAACGTTTGACGAATTTTGAAGAGGTAATAGATTCTTTCGCAGAAAGGAAAGCACACCATCTAAAGCTGTAGCAAGATAGACAGAAAAAAATGCTGGGAGCTAAGGAGTGAATAAATGTCTACTGTTTTGAATGTCTCTTGTCTGTACTGATTTTATGTATCCTATATTTAATTTTATGTCACACAGAACAGCAAGTTATTAGCTAATAGGCAATAAAGAGTCCAAATTTTGTAAAGAGTTCTTGTTCTTCCGGTTACAAATAATCCTATCCAGTATTAATTGCGAGGGTCTTTTTTTTAAGGGGGGGGGGGGGGGGGGGGGAGGCAGGATGTCAAACCGGCCGACTGGGAGCAGGAGAGGCATCACAGGATGTTTTAGTTTCCGCTGTCCTGAATATAGTTTGATGGCATCCAGTGCAAAATATACACATTTGAGTTCCACAGTGCGAAATAGAGTGACGTGCAATAGAAGAATGCTGTGTGAAGAAGCGTGGCACTGCACTTTGGTACACTTAAGACGAAATATCACTTCTTACATTTCCTCGAAGTTGTATGTTTTATGCATCAGACTCTTCAGAAAGGTGTGCGCTACAAAAGGAACATATTTTTGAAAAGTATTTTTCAAGTATTTTAATTTTAATTTTTGACATCCTATCTCAAATGCTCTAGTGAGGCGGGTGGAGGGGGGGGGGGGGGCTCCACGTGATCCATGTTTATATTTAGTGACTTTGCTATTTTCTCTTCGTTTACTGCTCTCACGTCGAATGAAAAAAAGCTATTTCTGTGACTGGGAGCTATCAAGTGAATTAAAATACATTCACATAATTATACAGGGCTAAAATATGTTATTAGTTTCAGATTTTACTTTTTCTGCCTTTTTGACAGTCAAGCATTAATTGTCTTGCAGAACAATGAAGTTGTTTTTGTCGCTTTGCTAAAGAAATTCGACTTTTATGTATCTTTTTCGCTGAGGCAGCCAACTTATTTGAAATGAAGTGTTGAATTTCACACTATTGGCTAGTTTCAACTGTTCGCTGCATTTCTAGTGCATGTTTTCATCTTCTAGCACGTACAGAATTTTGCCATAATAAAGAACCAAACATGAGTTAATACAGTACTGGTACTCCAAGAAAATTTACATTCCGAAAACCACATTAGAAAGCTTAATATCAGGTCGAGGCCTACTTCGTTAGGAATCTGGATATACGAAAGTGCACTTTAAGGTGAATTATTCATTTCAGTAAGGTTCATGAAATTCCGACGCTCTTGGAGTATCCTCTGATGTCTTGTTTCTTTTATGACATAATTTTAGATCTTTTAATGTTTGCACATAGGAACATATGGGCTTCCTACGTCATCGTAGCTGTGCAAGCGCGGTGAGACCTCTTATCTCGCACTCTCTGGCAACTGCTGGAACAAACTATGTGCGAGAATGTACGGTGAATTTCTTAAATCACAGCCGCGTTTGACTCTCATTTAAAAATCAACTCTTTGATGAGAAGTCATTCAGAAGAATTTCGAGCCCAGAAGATCGGAGATTTATGTCGGAATTAAACATTTTACTGGCACATTTATGTGATGTGTCTTAAAGTGTAAAACGCACAAAAAAGATCAACATCATATGTGAAATCTTAGCTTCTCTTGTAACTTATTAATCCTAGAGACAGATATTATATATGAAATCTTTGCTTTTCTTGTAGCAACACTATGTACATTAATTTAAACCGTTAGCTTTTCCTGTTCATGTGTTTGCACTACTTAACAATGATGTTGCTATTGACTAACTACATCACGTGTCTTACGCTCTGGATATCCGCTGTTATCGGCTGGTGAGATCACGTAACATGAGCTATGACTGGCTTACAAAAGCACATCGCAATCTCGATTTCATTGCTTCGGAAAGTAACATGCGGGGTTCGGTGGAATGTGAATTTATACTTTCGTAATATGAAAATATGCAGCGTACATGTTGCTGCACATCAAAGAACATTCCAAAACAAGGTTTTTCTCCTGTGTTCCGTTTTCTAAAGTGCCAGGAAATTATAAACCGCTGTACAAAACCATAACCATTCAAATGATTGACAAATTTTGCAATTCCAACGAAAAGTATACGGTCACTTAACACGGAAAAAGTGTATTTTCACCCGGGAGAAAGTGTATTTTTAACCAGGAGATCCGGGAAAAATCTGGGAATTTCTTTTCCTTGTCCACGTATAAACCCTGACAATGGACAGAAGGTTTGGCAAAGAAGAGTACTATCACAGTACTTTTTAGTGCCGTAATGGACAACGTCATAAGGAAAATGGGAGATGCTAAATGGTAGTTTGTGGGAGAAAAGAGAAGATGGGGAGTAGTTCTGTGAATGACCTGCATAAGCAGAAGCATTTCAGGAAGAAGAAGACTGAATTTTTTCTAAATCTATGAATTGAAGAAAATAAGTGAAGTGATTTACACAGTCCCAACAGCAGGGCAAATATAAATTCTCTTGAGAATGTAAATTGATTAAAAAGTAGCAGATGAAACCCCATATGTCAGTCATTTTATGTAGTTTAATTATCAGTCAAACTCATTACAATATGCAAGACTTACTTTTTAAAATATGGTTATTGTAATTCTATTATTTGATGTTTGAAAACCGTCAGGTTCATAAAAATGTAACTCAATAAAAGATGAATAAAATATCAATGACTAATTAAATTAGACATGCGTACAAAAGAGCTTGTAGCACCATCTTGCTCCCTAATTACAATGATAACTTCATAAGACGCCAAGGGCTTTGGTGTGCCATAATATCACTTTAGCACACACAGCTCATTTCAGGACAAGTGACCAGGGAGGTGAGACAAGTTACTTCATGGCTGTGGAGTATTTGTAGAACCATTCTGAGACAGTCAGGAATGATGATGAAGTGCAATGTGAATGAATGTGCAGCTCTCAGGGAAAATGGTGCATGTGAACACTTGTCATGAACAGTTGATCGTACAGTAGTTTCCTGTATAATCTGCTGGTGAGAGATGTTGCTTTAGGCCTGTAAAAGTAACAACTTAAATTTAAACTATATGTACTTGGTACTGTCGAGCAATCCACCAGCCACAAAATATTCATCAACTGCTATTTTCATTACTAATCAAACCTTTACTGGTGTGATGATTGGCTGATGGATAACAGAGTGAGATTTCATATTTGATTTCATAGTTTTTAATGTAAAAGTCATATTTGGTCATTTTTATTTTAAAGCTTGTTTAAAAAAAAAAAAAACTATTTGTAGCACTGACACAGTCAAGACCCATCAGTGACAAATCATTTTTGTATGATTAGTTATAATAAAGTAACATTACATAAAATATATATCATTATGGTAAGATATTATGCACTATACTATGGGTACAGTTGAAATGCTCTGACCCTTCCACTGCTGAGTGCACGTCCATGTGTGATCAGACTGCTCTACATGGCAGTTCCTGCCATGCTGGGCATGATATGGCACTGAGCCCTGCAGTGCATGCTGCGCCAAGTTCTTACCACTTACAAGCAGAGGCCATGGCATTGGAATCACAGATTTACTTCAAAATTTGTACATCTTTAGTAGGCCATTACAAATACATAATGTGCAAGTAGTAATGTGCACTATGGCAGTTCCGAGAAAATCGCAAGAGAAGTTTTACATGTCTATTATGATGCTTATGCATCTGTGCATAGATGCCGGACGTTTGAGTTCATGGTGGTCAAGTTATTAGCATTTAAGCTTCGTAAGACGAATGTGTATGAGGTGACAGTTTGACTCCCTCTCAGACTTAATATTTATCTACATTTTTTCACGACTGGTCATATTGTTTAATTTATATAACATTTGAGAGGTAATATAATAAAAAAAAACAAGTATTTGCATGAAGTTTCAATTTATGTTTTCCATGTCTGTATAACAAATCCATCCTGCAACGTGTGATATCGAGAGCACATCTGACAAGTAATTGTAAATTACTCTCGTGGTCTGGCACAGTATGACATACTATATTGCTGATTGTGAATAACATCATTCACATAATTATTTATTGAGGTGTGTGCGCGCGCGCGCGCTTGTTAATTCTCAGTCAGAACTTTCCGTATATTATTATACATGGAGAAATAGTTTTAGCACTGTAAAGTTTAGCACCCACTCTCCAGCCAAAGAAATTTTTCAGAAATGTAACTGTTTTAAAATCTCACCTCAAAGTTGACTGTCATATTCAAGTGTTTTTCTCCATTGTGGTTTGAACAAGCCTAAATGAATTAACCATCATATCACCTAAATTACTTGTTTTGTATGGTATTCCACTGTGGCGCATCACTTTTTGAAAGTCAACTGCAGCAGAAAAAGATATTGCTACACACCATGTATGAAAACCATTAACATTTGGAACATTAGCAACTGAAGTTACTGGAAAGCTGAGTTCACAGTATAGTTCAACATACAGGGTTATTACAAATGACTGAAGCGATTTCACAGCTCTACAATAACTTTATTATTTGAGATATTTTCACAATGCTTTGCACACACATACAAAAACACAAAAAGTTTTTTTAGGCATTCACAAATGTTCGATATGTGCCCCTTTAGTGATTCGGCAGACATCAAGCCGATAATCAAGTTCCTCCCACACTTGGCGCAGCATATCCCCATCAATGAGTTCGAAAGCGTCGTTGATGCGAGCTCGCAGTTCTGGCACGTTTCTTGGTAGAGGAGGTTAAAACACTGAATCTTTCACATAACCCCACAGAAAGAAATCGCATGGGGTTAAGTCGGGAGAGCGTGGAGGCCATGACATGAATTGCTGATCATGATCTCCACCACGACCGATCCATCGGTTTTCCAATCTCCTGTTTAAGAAATGCCGAACATCATGATGGAAGTGCGGTGGAGCACCATCCTGTTGAAAGGTGAAGTCGGTGCTGTCGGTCTCCAGTTGTGGCATGAGCCAATTTTCCAGCATGTCCAGATACACGTGTCCTGTAACTTTTTTTTCGCAGAAGAAAAAGGGGCCGTAAACTTTAAACCGTGAGATTGGACAAAACACGTTAACTTTTGCTGAATTGCGAATTTGTTGCACAAATGCGTGAGGATTCTCTACCGCCCAGATTCGCACATTGTGTCTGTTCACTTCACCATTAAGAAAAAATGTTGCTTCATCACTGAAAAAAAGTTTCGCACTGAACACATCCTCTTCCATGAGCTGTTGCAACCGCGCCGAAAATTCAAAGCGTTTGACTTTGTCATCGGGTGTCAGGGCTTGTAGCAATTGTAAACGGTATGGCTTCTGCTTTAGCCTTTTCCGTAAGATTTTGCAAACCGTCGGCTGTGGTACGTTTAGCTCCCTGCTTGCTTTATTCGTCGACTTCAGCGGGCTATGCGTGAAACTTGCCCGCACGCGTTCAACCGTTTCTTTGCTCACTTCAGGCCGACCCGTTGATTTCCCCTTACAGAGGCATCCAGAAGCTTTAAACTGCGCATACCATCACCGAATTGAGTTAGCAGTTGGTGGATCTTTGTTGAACTTCGTCCTGAAGTGTTGTTGCACTGTTATGAGTGACTGATGTGAGTGCATTTCAAGCACGACATACGCTTTCTCGGCACCTGTCGCCATTTTGTCTCGCTGTGCTCTCGAGCACTCTGGTGGCAGAAACCTGAAGTGCGGCTTCAGCCGAACAAAACTTTATGAGTTTTTCTACGTATATGTAGTGTGTCGTGACTATATGTCAATCAATGGAGCTACAGTGAATTTATGAAATCGCTTCAATCATTTGTAATAGCCCTGTATATTACTGCCATTTATTAATATTTGCAGTAGTAACTATATTAATATATTGAATGCGGAAGGATGACCCACCCGAACGGCTGTGTGTGTAAGCATGACACTTCCAGGATTCCGAAAGGTGCACCAACCCCATATTGAATCCACCTGGCAGATTAACAACGAAGGCCGATGTGTCGGCCAGTCTGGATGTGGTTTGTAAGTGATATATCCCACATCTGACTACATGAATACCAGGCTGGTACTCACATCTGCATCTGTTACGTGATTCACAAACTTTTTGAGAAAATGTACTCGTACTTTAACTTGGGTAAGACTAAACACAAAGGGATGGGATTAATATTTTCTGTCCTGGGAGGGAAGGAGTGGTGACAGGAAGCATATCTGCCCACCCAGTACCATTAATCTTGCGAAATCCAGATTAACATGCAGACTCTGTGAAGAGGCTGGATAAGTTAGGAGAACAACAACTTCTTGCCCAGATCACTATATATATATATATATATATATATATATATATATATATATATATATATATATATATATATATAAAAATAAAAAAAAGCTCTATTGTAGATAACCGGTTTCAGTAAAACTACATTACCACCTTCAGATCTCCATAAAGATTATTACAAACATCTTGTGTCATCTGCACACAAAGTTTTTCCATTGAATTTCCATGTACATAAAACATGAAATGAGTAATGTGTTGGCACATTAAAATTAAAATTACTATGTAAATCAGAATTCACCAAAACATCATTCCCACAGCATAAGACGTCATGCCTACAAAGGTGCAATAAGACTAACAAGAGGAGGCCATGACATTGGGATCATGGATTTACTCTAAACTTTGTACACCTTTATTAGGCCATTAAAACAACATAGGAAGGTGCTCTACTCTGGCAATTCCAGACTTTTGCTCATCTGTTATGTAACTGATGTATCTGTGCAAAGGTGCCGGCTGTAAGAACTCATTGTGATCAAGGGGTTAGTGTTTGCACTGTGTAAGAAGGTTGGGAACAAGGCGATTGTTTGAATCCCGCCTACACTTATCTTTTTATCTCAATTTTTTTCATCACTGGTCACATTATTTAATTTATGACATTTGAGAGATAATATACCGAAAAAAGTGCATTTTCATGAAGATATAGTGAATTTCGTATGTTATTTTACTGTTTACTGTTTGTAATTAAATTTTCAAGGACGAGGGACAGGCTTGAAAAGCCCAAGTCAAACCTCGATAAATAATTATGCAAATGATGTTATTCACAGTCAGTAATATAGTAAGTCACAGTGTGCCAGATCGCGAGAGTAATGTACAGTTACTTGTCGGATGTGCTCCTGACATTGCACGCTGCAGGATGGTAGTCGTCGTGCAGACGTGAAAAACATAAATTGAAACTTCATGCAAATACAGGTGTTTTTTTTTCATTATATTACATCTCAAATGTCATATAAATTAAATAATATGATCACTGATGATAAAAATAAATAAATATTAAGTCTGAGAGAGAGTCGAACTGTCGCCTCATACATATTCGTCTTACGAATCTTAAGCGCTATCACTTGACCACCATGAACTCAAACATCCGGCATCTACACACAGATGCATGAGCATCATAATAGATGTACAAAACTTCTCTTGCGGTTTTCTCAGAATTGCCACAGTAGTGCACCTTACTACTTGCACATTATGTTGTTTCAATTGCCTGGTAAAGATATACAAAGTTTGAAACAAATCTGTCACCTCCCCTCTCTACCTGCACCCCCAACTAGCTCACAGACGGCTCCCCACTCGCCCACAAGCTGCTAGACGCTTCTCCCAACACCCTCCCTGCCTCCCACCTGTCTCTGCACCTCACCTCACCCCACCCCACCCTACCCCACCCCACCCTGCATCCCCATCTCACCCCAGTACACTCACTGTTGCCCAGGAAAGAGCTGGCAGTCAACTGTGTACAATTTAGGGAGACAGGCATTTGTTTGTGTGTGTGTGTGTGTGTGTGTGTGTGTGTGTGTGTGTGTGTGTGTGTGTGTGTGTGTAAGCTTGGAAAAGGAAGTTTATTCTGAAAGCTAGCAAAACTCTGTAACTTTAGTTTGTGTGCCTATTGATGTCATGGTACTTCTGCCTTCCAGTGAGTCATCCCCTGTATTCCTGAATAATTCGTATTTCTCCATGTATTACATTTTTCAATGTCTTCAAATTATTTCTTGCCATCGGAGATCTGGTGGCTTCTTGTCACTGGTCCAAATCTACGTATTGATTTTTTTTTTCTTTTTTTTCCCCCTTAAGATGCAAAGATCAGCTCGCAAACTAGTATTGTTAAGGAAGCACACAAGTGACACCGAACAAATTTGATTTTTGTATTCGTTGCATAAATGTCTATCACATCCATCCAAGATATGTATGCTGCATATATTATTTGTTGAATCAAACAGGTACCTCAAGTTCCATAAAAAATATTATGAACACTGTATCAGTACTCTCTGTTTGCAAGAACCAAAAAAATAAATGAGGCTAGTCACTTCTTTGCCATATGAAATGCTCATGCTAACTTACATTATGCCCCCTGTTTGTGGTGCCGCCAATAGCAATTCACAATAGGAAAGAAACACATCAAGCGTAACAAAATGGAATAAGTATTGGTTACTCCAAGTTGCTACAAATTCGGCGTGAACAGTGTGCTTGCCATATCATTACCTGTTATAATGAACCTGGTGTAACAAGAAATGTGATTATTGTGACCACGTGACACTTTCGCATTATTTAGTGGTTCAGTCTGTATGAGCCTATGCCTACCGCTGTTGTAATTGACAGTGCCTTGTGTTCAACAATGTGCAGTGACTGACGTGATCCAAAACACTTATTGCCTGCACCAGCATTGTACTCCATTGTCAGATCTGGCACAGATTGCCACCTGTCCTGCATTACTTAGCAGACATGCCTCCGACCTCCAGGTCCTGTGTTTATACACAGACGTCCAACACCTTGCCAGCTACATGTGGATACACCACCCTTCATCCACTTTCCATAAATGTTCACAACAGTAGCACATGAACAGCCATCCAGCTTCACCGTTTCAGAGATTCTCTGGGCCCAGATGCACCGGGCCATAATACTCTGTCTTTAGATACAGTCGCTTATGTCAGTGGATTTCCACTTCTATGGCCTGTATCGTTTCTAGAATGATTCCCAATTGGCCTATGGTCCACTTTATATACTTAGCATACCACATCATGTACCTGCAATGCCACAAGGTGGCTTTCAAATTTGAGATGGATAGTGGTCATAAAGTTTTGGCTCATCAGTGTATATTTTCTCTATACAGCAGTACTTGATTGGAGATGTGTGGGAAGACTTGCAGGATGAAGATTTCATCCTTAGCCCAAAAGTACAAGCAGTCCTTGCATACCTTAAAATCTACTACATGGCCATATTGTTTACAAGAAGCTACATGTATAATTTAAGCGTTTGGCGTCTCCTTAAGCTGCAGTTTCTTCAAATGGGATCAGCAAAATGACTGTAACCATCAGTAGCCCATTATTTTATTTCTTGAGTTTATGTCTCCACAATTTAAGCTCCAGTTTCCAATTTAACTGGGACTGTTGGCTGCTTCATGATCACCCAATGTATGTTGATGCTTTTAATTTTATATGTATTATTCTTCATGTTCACTATAATTACAAATTGTTTTTTGTTACAGATAATTTATTTGAAGAAGAAGCCCGACGAGGCCTATCGACCATTGGTTGGTGGGAATAATCCTCCATTCTTACCTTTCAGGTATGATACATGTTGACTATAATCTTTACTGAAGTTTCAAACAGACATATTTTGTTATTCCTTTTTCACTTGCAGTAATTATAACACTGATGGTACAAATACAAGAATAGTATTATCGGAGGGTTAAGGGGGAAGGGGGTGGGTACCTCCTTCAGATTCCTGCTTTTACTACTACTACTACTACTACTGCTACTGTGAAGGATGATGATGATGATGATGATGATGATAAAGTCAGGATCAATGACAACAGCTACAGTTCATGACAAAACATGTGACTTTTGAATGAAACATAAAATATGTATGCCTAATCACCAGCTACCAGAAGGAGAACAGCTAGGGGCAGGGCTGATTCACAAATCTGTGGCTTTTGGAATGTTCTGTAATTTCTTCATCTGGATAAAGATAAGAACAGGTAAGGGGAAGTGTGTGTCCTCAGAATGCTCAAGGAAAAGAAAAATCGCTACAAGCCGATAGAACGAGATTAAAAGAAGCAACAGCAGATCAAATACTTAATGTTTTGAGTACTCATAACCATTAACTATCAATGGCCATTAAGTCAAATGTCAGGACTCAGTTTGCGCAAAGTGGGAAAGATAAGGCAAACCTTATTAGTAGCTTGGGATTAGCCTTACAGTGAATATTGGAGGGAGAAGAGAAAATTTGTTTGCGCAAAATTTATGCAATTTTTTGTAGTTTAATAAAGCTTTGTTCTAAATAGTTGATGATGCCAGTGACATAGGTAGTTACAATGCTTATAACATCAACAGAGAGACTGTTGAGTGAGTGATGAATACTGGAGATACTGGAAAAACTAGTTAGTACAGTGCTGTTTAGTGAGGGTAAAAAAATGATTCAGTCATAGACTCAAGAGTTGATTGGCCACCGTAGTGCCTTATTAGGCATGGTTCCAATGGAGGTTCTTGTTTTCGTCCATCCTGTGTACAACCTGTCTAGTTGATTTAATACACAATCCAAAATAGAGTAGGATAACGCAGTGTGTTGGTGAGTTGAAAGTTACATGAAATTCCTGGAATAATCTTGGGGAGAGCTTGGAACTGAACAGTGAATATTTGAATCTGAATCTGTAATTTACTATCTGGGCTGCGAGCTTGCTCTAATTATAGAATTTGTGAGTCACTGTCTGGCCATCCTGATTTAAGTTTGCCACTGTTTCCTTAAGCCAGTTGTAGCGAATTTTGGGATGATTATTTAGACAATGGCATGGTTGATTTTGTGTCCCCATCCTTTTCCAGTTTGAACTTGTGCTATATGTCTGATAATCTCAACATTTCTGAGAAGTTATTGTCTAACCTCCATCCTTTACATTTGTCATTATGAGGTGAAATAGAAGTAACAGGTTTTATGTAAAACCAATTTAGATCAGTTAATTGTCTTGAAAGAAAGAAAAAATGCATAAATGATGGATAAAGAAGAAAATTTGTTTTTGCAAAAGAAAAGTTTTTTATGAACAAAAGTTAAGTAAGTCAACGGCAAGTAACTTACGGAAGGAGAGACATGATGCCAAGTAGAGTGGGATTCAGGTATCTGTCCCAAAGCAGAATAAGTAAAATGCCTGTAATAAATAGTTCATTGATGTAGATAAATGTGTTACTATATAGCAATTTCTGCAGTATAATGAACAATACAAGTGAGTGCTGTGTTTGCATAAAATTCACAGCTTTTGTCACACAGAAATGGACTTCAAGGCTAACAAAGAAACTTTGAGAAAAACTGTTCCATGATTTTAAAAGGTGTGAGAATGAGGGAGTCATTATGTGCCAATGAGAGTACATGCTTGCGTAAAGAGCATACTACATTAAATTTTTTAAGAAAGACTAATGTATGAGGATCACAGCATCAGTTGTTTATTTAGATGAACTGTGGATTCGTACACAGTACACTGTGAATAAATGTTGCAAAATGACTGTACAGAAAATATTGTTCAACAGCAGTACCAGGCAATGTTTCATTGCAGAAGATGTAGAGATTTATTTCGTGTTCCGTTCTCCTCTGTTGCTGTAACAGGAAAATTTTGAACTACCATGTAGGAATAAAAATTAAAAATAAGTAGGTACAAGGAAAGCTGAACTTCAGTTATGGAATACCAATTTTCTCCAGTTTATTCCATTGACAAAATTTTGCACGAAAATGGTTCTCCTCCTATTCTCACCATATCATCTGGACCTAAATTTTATAGAACTGGCCTGAAATCATGCAGAGAATAAGATCCGTAATTGTACAAGTAGTTTGTCAAGTATGTGGCTCAGTAACCTGTAAACTTAACAGCTGGTGCTTTTGCTAATAAAACGTGGTGCCATGTAACCTGGTGCAAGCCTTTCAGTGTTACGCTACTTCAGTGTTTGTGTAAACTTGGTGTCAGTTTTGCTGCTTTTATATTCAAGCAACTTTTCAGTTGACCTCACAAGGCTAAGGGGAACTGCTATCGGACCTTTCCAGCAGAGAAAAATTTGAGATGGTCACCAGAGATATGGAACCTTGGTGTTACTAGTGAAAACTCTAACTGCTACAGCACGCAGTCAGTTTGGTTTTGCTGCTGTAAAATTAACTTTTATCATTCTGACATTAGGAAACTGGAAAGGTTGTGTATCACGCAAAGTGCATGATGAGTGCTGGACGAGAGAGAATGTGACAGGTGGAGGAAAATCCGTTAACATGAAGTCAGTCAACATTGTGATTGAAACAGCAGATGAATAATCAACACACAGTTAAGGAAAACTGCAACCTAATCAAGAAAGGTAGTTTTATGGATATTGTCAGCAAACCATTGCAAGGAGCCAAGATCAGATATACTGTACATACTGTTACTGCTGGTCTAAATAGACACACTGCATTTGGTGTCAGGTACAGGCATGTAGCATGCGACAGTGGCCCACTTATAGGAGTACTGAAGTGTGCACTGTTACTACCTTCCCTCTCTGCTTCTCTGGTGTAAACACATGGTGCTGCCATCCCTGACCAGGAACCAGTTTGCTTTGCCTGATAATATAACGTGGTCTGTTTGTATTTTGTACTGCTGTGTCGTCCGAACAAGACACAGTCATGGCAAAAACACCACAGGTGCAAAGATGCAAGCTGGTGCCAGAGCCACAGAGACTCGCCACTTGTGCGAGTTTCACCAGCACTGTGGGAAGCGCTGAGGATGAGAATAAGGATATCGACTTCGCCTTGGCCAATTGTTGGCCAAGTTCAATCCGCTGGTGACTGGATGACAACGGACAGAAGCCTCAGAGACTCGCCACTTGTGCGAGTTTCACCAGCACTGTGGGAAGCGCTGAGGATGAGAATAAGGATATCGACTTCGCCTTGGCCAATTGTTGGCCAAGTTCAATCCGCTGGTGACTGGATGACAACGGACAGAAGCCTGCTTGGAAGATAGAAGTGTAGCTCTCATGCACTTGGTTGTAGATTATCGTCCAGGACTGACGTAGATCGGAAACATTGTATAGTGAACGCTTAGAAGTGAACAGACATTAGTTGTGAATTGCATTTGCTATGTACTGTGAAGTTTACCTATGATTATTTGCACTTAGCCATTGAGGGCCTTTTTTTTGCATTATATTACATGCAGTGTTGCAGACTTCATTATTCGACAAGTCACGAAGATAAGTAAACCTTTTTAAATCATTTTTGTGACCTTGTCACTAATTTGTTGGAGTGTTGTAGAACCTTCATTCTTCTGTCCTGTTACATGACCGTGAGGCATAGCTGTGTAATTGTGGCAGTGAGAAATAGTCTTAGTAGTCTACTGCAACAGAAGCTGTTTCGCAAACTGGGCCTACCGTAGCAGCAGTGGCAACTTGGTCTCCACAGCAGTAGCAATGAGGCCTTTGCAAAACTGGTGACGAGGGTTTACAAAATGAACTAATACCAAAACTTTTATGTTATACATATTTGCCCTGCCCTTACATATTTATGTAATGGTAACAGCAGTAGTGACTAATTATTGTTGCTGTGGATGAAAACTGAAATATATGGAAAGAGGTAATGACCACAGTGTTGTATCTTGGCGTGTACTGCTCAGTAGAAAGTATCTTTTAATTTTTTATTTTATTTTTATTGCCAGACTAGTACTGGGCACATGCCCATCTTTAGTGGAATTTTAGGTAAAATGTTATTTAGCACATGCCCAAGACATTAGCTTATAACATCCATGTAATTTCTCAATTATATGACCATAGTAACCAGAATATGAACTTTTGAAGTTCACTTGGTAAGGGAAGAATAGGTTATTGACAGTGGCTTCTAAAATGGCTTGAGCTCCATCCTAGTAGTTGCTTGAAACCTTCTTGTTTTTTAGCACATTCAAAGACCGTCGACCTTCTCTCAATTTTCTTATTCACATTTTCACAGTTAGATCTGTGGTGCTAATTGATTCTGCTACATGAGTGATTATACAGGGTGGAGCAGAGGAAATGCATGTTTTTCTGCTATTGAATGACTGGGACATGGTTTGATAAAAATAATAAAAACAAGCATTAAGTGATGGATTTTTTTAATGCAGTTTTGAAATATACATACTTTAATTAGGTTCAAAAAATAATGTCTTGGAGATGACATCCTTCTTGCTGGATATAAATTTGGATCCTCTCCCGAAAGTTACGCATGGCTCTCTCCGACATTTCGTTCAGCATGGCTTCAATTTCCTGACGAGTGGAATTCTTCAGTTTATGATTGTGCGAGGCTTGTTCATGTAGACTTTTGATATTTAATGTCCCCACAAAAAGAAGTCACATATCGACAAATCGGGTGAGTGAGGGAGCGAGTAAGCATCACCATATCTCAAAATAACATGTCCTGGGAACATGTGTTGAACTACTTCCATGGATGCTCTCACTGTGTGAGCTGTAGCACCGTCCTGCTGAAACCATATTTCTCTCATGTTCACTTGACGCCTTTTCAAGTTCTGGATGAAGAAAGTTGTTTAACATTTTAATGCCCTTGTCTTTCAAATTCGGCACCACACTGTTACTTTTAAACTGTGGAGAGGTCTTTGATGTAATTCATGTGAGTTCTCCGGCACCTAATACTGACGATTGACGTAACCATCTACATGAAAATGTGCTTCATCACTCGTGAAGACTATTACGCAACAAAACTCTCTGCGCTCCACAGAATCCCCTTCACTAAGGTTTCGGATAGCAAGAACTGCCATTCTCACTCGGTCTACTTTTTCCAGACTATGAACTGAACGGGGAAGACCAGGTGGTTTCTTTTTCATCACAGATCCACTGCAACACATCAGAATACAGTATTTTGATCAGGCACTGCACCTCGACATCCAACTCTCAAATTTTGACTGAAAAGACGTTGCACTGTGACTACGTAATCATTGTTTCTAAAGTACTGCTCAACAACAAACACATGATGCTCTACGCTCCAACATTCCATAGCGACTGAAATTGCATTGTATGGGCAGTCTGGCAACATTCATTCGACGTCAATACCCCCTCTCATCACTGCGTACTAGCTGTTCAAAACATATGCATTTCCTCATCTCCACCTGTACCAGAAACAGAATAACAAAGTGATGGATGCTGTAACACAATTTAGCATGGAAGGAGGTGGTGCTGATTTGCCAGTATGTGTGCACATAGTATGTGCTGTGCTGTACTGATTATCTTCTCATAATCACTGTTAATGTGCAGTACTGAGTTTTCTTTACAGGATCACAGTATCCTTTTTGCTTAGTGAATGCACTTCTGTATATAAAACGATACACTTTTCCTATTATGTGTACGTTTTGACAAAAGCAATAGGACATGCACTGTCTTTTATAATAATCATTTATGACTCGCGTTGAGTTTGCGTATTTGATGCAAAAGGGGTGCTCAAATGTATCTGGATCCTTCATATGGTTGCAATAACAAATAACATTAAAATAATATAAGCTGCCTAAATACTTACCAATCACTGTAGTATGTATGTGGTATGTCACACCATGTCCACAAACACTAAAGAAAGATGAGTTATGGCAAAGGATAAATGCCACTTAGCTCAGAGTCACTCCCTTCCCCAACAGTGTCGTTATCTATGCTACAGTCTGTGGAAGAGTTGCCAGAATGTTCTAAGGATATTATTATATTTTCTGTACTATTCTTTACACTCATGTGACTTCCAGACTGTTTTTAAAGAGCCTTTTCTGTGTAATGTGCGACATTGTTCCACATCGCTGGCATTATTTCTGTCACTGCTTCCTCTGAAAGTTTCTGTATTTCTGCCATGATGAAGCTTTTATGATTTGTTGCTATGTAATGTTTGATCCGCACCAAAATCATTATGATGGCATAAAAGCAGCAGTGTTATGGTGGAAGCATAAGAACCCTGTGAATGTGTTGTTTAGCCACCTTTTCGCAACATACTGTTGATACTGTGGCTTATTTTGTTTCACTAGTTCCATGAGCGCCATCTTATACAAATCATCCTGAACTTGCACATGGTTACAGTTTAATCATTCAGCAATGTTGGCTTCTTTTGTTGTCATTGTTGGAGCTGTATCTTTAATAACTGAATAGGTTGGGGCATTGTTCATTACAATGACAGACTGCCAATTTAAGGTTTCCAGTAGCTGCCCCCCTTAACCACTTCAGAATAATGTTGTGATTAATCTTATCATGGTTGTTGCTCGTTTTCCTCAATTTTTAAACCAGTTGACAGTTCGGTATGAAACCAGGTAATGTTCTAGCGTGCAAGACAATAATTCTTGTGCCCTTTCCCATGGCAACAAGTGATACTTCCACATACACTGCCATCCAGTCCATTCTGACAGAACAACTGGTGTTTATCCGTATTTCATTTAGCCTTCATTCTTACCAAATGAACCTGTAATGAAATGTGCTGTTCTTTTTTGGATCTTTTCTATTACTTCTATCAATCCTACCTGGGGTGGATCCCAAACTGACAAGCAGTATATTAAAGTATTGGTGAAACAAGGGTTTTGTAAGGTACCTCCTTTGTTGGTGGGCTACATTTCCTGAGGATTATTCCAGTGAATCTCAGTCCGGCATCTGTCTTATCTGTGATTAGTTTTATGGTGTCATTACACTTCAGTTTGCTATGCACATGTACTTCTAGATATTTAAGGGATGTCAATGTTTCCAGTGACTTTTCTGCAATCATGTAATCCTACAACAATGGGTTTTTCACTCTATTTATGAGCAGTATGTTACCTTTGTTTATGTTGACTGTCAGTTGCCATTTCCTGCAGCAATTGTCAATCCTGTGCAGGTCTTCCTGCTTTTTGCTACAATTTTCTAGCATTGAAACTTTTCTGTATACAACAGCATCATCCACAAAAAGCCTCATGGAGTTTCTGATGTTATTCACTGGGTAATTTATATATTTTGTGAAAAGTAATGGTCCAGTAACACTGCCTTGGGGATATGCCTGAAGTTACTTTTAAGTCTGAAGATTTCTCTGTGTTGAGAAAGACACGTTGTGTTTTGTTTGTTAGAAACTCTTCAATCCAGTCACACAGCTGGTCTGATATTCCGTACACTCATATTTACTTCATTAGACAGTAATGCGGAACTGTATCAAATGCCTTCTGGAAGTCAAAGAACATGGCGTCAACCTGAGCAACATTATGTACTGCTTTCTGGGTTTCATGGGTGATATGAATACACTGGTTTCACATGATTGTTGTTTTCAGAACCCATTTCATTTCCTACAGAGATTTTTCAGTGTTCAGAATTATCATAATATGCAAGCATAAACATGAACCAGAAGTCTATAACAGAGTGACGTCAGGGATGGATGCATGTAGTTTTGTGTGCCTGTTCAATGATCCTTGTAGAAAATTGAAATGACCTGCACTTTTTTCCAACCATTATGAATGTTTTGCTCTTTCAGTACACTGCTGTTAGAAGAGGAGCAAGTTCGTTTGCACACTATGTACAGAATCGTATTGTTATCCCATCAGGTTCAGTAGCCTTTCGTCTGTTGAGCAAGTTCAGTTCCTTTTCTATTCCATGGTCACTTATTTAGTATCTGTCATTTTGACATTAGTATGACCATTTAAAAGAGGAACTACAATGTGATCTTTCTCAGTGAAACAGTTTTCAAGAAGACAGCTAGTATTTTGTCCTTCTCTTTGCCAACCTCTGTTTCGAAGCCATTATGGTCACAGAGTGCCCGAACATGTGGCTTCAATCAGTTTCTGATTGGTTTGATTGGATTTAATCAAGTAGACAAAACAACAGTGGTCTTAGGATCCTGGCCGCATGGAGTAGCCGCGCGGTGTGAGGCGCCTTGTCGCGGTCCATGTGGCTCCCCCTGTCAGAGGCTCGAGTCCTCCCTCAGGCATGGGTGTGTGTGTTGTCCTTAGTGTAAGTTAGATTAAGTAGTGCATAAGCTTAGGGACCGATGACCTCAGCAGTTTGATCCCATAAGACCTTACCACAAAGTTCCAAAGTTCTTAGGCTCCTGTTGCTCACACTGGCACTAAGTTTATTGTGCGGTATTTCTGCCAGTCGTTCTAGTATAGCCAGCCAGTACCCTTGAAGAGTGGTAGGAGACCCTTTACTAGGTCTTTGTTAGACACAATCTCTTCATAAATTGGTGACCCAAATATTTTGTGTATTTTTCAAACTGTTTATAAATTTGACGTAAGACTAAATCACAGGATTTTCTGTCAAGTCAGTTGATAAAATTTTACTTTAAAGTGCATTGAACACTTCATGTGTGGGTCTCTGTATGCTAATTTTGTTTGTCTGTGAGGCTTTTGCTACATTTGCATTTGCTGTGAAGCTATCATTGCTTTTGTAACGGCTTTCAGATACAGCTGGTGAACTATGACCAGTCTGTCCCATCTCTTAGCTCATATCTGTATAAAGTGTATTGCACAATAATCTTGAACCTTTTCCAATGATGCTCAACATTGTCAGTGCCGGAGATGGAATTTTTATGTTGATCGTTCCGGTAATCTGAAATCTATTTCTTGTTGCTCTTGCTGATCAGGATTATCTTCCTACGTTTCTTTATACTAGGGCATGCTTGGAAAACTAATGCCACTGAATTTTTTATGGGAAAAGCTTTTTACATAAAACAAATGCTATTAACATTCTACATCTTTATTCTTCATGTCTACATATTTGCAACGCACTGCCTCTAGAGGGCTATTAGTTGTAGCTTGTAGTATGGCAGTGTGTAATGTAACTGTGTTAGTGTGTGAGAAAGAGCCTGCTGTAATCGAGTTTCAAATTGGAAGAGTTCATCCAGACAGGGAACATCTTCTCCTTCAGCATGGCAATTCCAGACCACAGAAGAACGCTGTGACATTTGCAATAATCTGATGGCTTGGGTTCATTGTCGTCAGTCATCTTCCATGCAGTCCTGACTTGCCAGCTGCTTGTTGTTGGAACTGAGGATGGCCTCTGAAGCCAAGTGGCAGTCGTCATTTGTGCCAAAATGAGCCACAATTTGCAGATGAGTTCACCAGTGTGCTCAGTCACTGCCGCCAGTCTCCTCCACATCTCAGCCATGGTTCCCCTGGGAAGCAAACAGAGATGATGCAGGTCATCTTTCCTGACCTGCACACTATTTCCCTAAGGGGCTAAATATGCGCTTAAATTTGAAGCTCCTAATGTCAAGCAGTTGCACCCTCTGCTTCCTGCTTGGATCTTTCAGGAAGATCGTCCCCAGTTCCAACATCGAGACATTCTATGCTGGCTCAGGTGTACTTTCAGCAGTGGACAGTACCTCAAATGTAATTTTAAGCTGTTGGGGGAACAGCCGTGTGGCCAATACCCACTTTTGCCTTCTATTCAGAGGTATGTGACTCTTTCACTGTTCATCACTGTTACCGTCAGGCATGCATTATTAACTGATCAGAACATGCAAAACAGAAGGTTGTACAACATCAGGGATTGTCCCAGGTGGCGCTATAGGCTCCAGTGGTACAAAATCATTTGTTTCTGACACCCCACTGTCACCACAGCATGGGGCAGCAACCTGTAGCCTGTCAACTGTGGCAAATGTGGCTTCCATCTGTCTAGGGACAGTGGCCAAATACCTCTGCATTTGTTCACAACAGGCGTATTCCCTGACCATCTCTAATTAATGTTAGTCTTTACCACAAGGAATATAATACTAACCCAAGGAGTTGCTGGGTGCAATCTAAGTTCTGCTACTACGCTATGCGCTAAAATGTATGCAAAAACTTGTAATTAGTTAGTATACACTACTCAGGTGAGTAAAATACACAGATACAGTTCACTTCTTCACAGAAGGCTGAGAGACAAAAATACTAGACTAAATCTTGCGTATAATCAGAAAGTGCTGCTTCTGGTATGTGCGCTCATCTGCAGCTGTGGCTAAAATTAATTGTGACGACAGGGTCTTCAGCTGTTTGGTGGTGGTGAATACACAGTTGCACTGCTTGTTTTGCTCCTTTATCTCAGGATTGCAGCGCCACACCCAGCTTACATCCATGGCTGTTTGGTGGCTGGAAAAGTAAACTTGGTTGGCTTGACATACACTACTGGTCAAAGGTTTTCGGTCACCCATGTTAAAAACTATGTCCTTCATTTCAATGTAATTTCAAATAAATATTTAAACTATCATTAAATGCAGTGCAATATGGTTTACATTTTAGACTCTTCAAAGTATCCACCCTTTGCCCTCAGAGCAGCTGCACAAACTCTTGGCATTCTGGAGGTAATATTTTGTAATGTTTTTGTATCTATTGCAGTCCAATACGTCTTTAAATTATTTCATAAATCAACAAACTTAGATGACCTCAGTTTTATGACCTCCCTGTCAAGTTTACCTCATAAATGGTCAGTGGATTTAAGTCAGGTGGCTGATGTGGCCATATGATATTCTTCAGTTCCCCTTATTTATCTTTTGTATCGAAATAATCTCTGCACAGTGTAGGAGCATATTTCGGATTATCGTTCTACTGCAGAACAAACCCACGACTGATAATTCTTTTGCCAGATGGAACTGATGTTCATCAGTATCCAGTGATATCCTTCCTTCTTTAATACTCCATTAATTCTCATTAGATCACTGAATTTATCACCCACAAACCATCCTCACACCATGGCTGGCCCTCCACCATACTTCACTGTTGGAGTCACACACTGACTCTTTGTATGTTCTCCACAAAGTCAAGAAACTGACATTCGACGGTGGCTTCCAAATACTTCAAACTTAGGTTTGTCTGTGAATAACACCTTGGACCAATGCTACATGCTCCAGTTTTATGTTGCCGTACCCTTTGCAATCATTTCACTGTATTTTATTCATTTAATGAAAGGTTTGTTGGTTGCTATGCACCCAGTTAAACCTTGTTCACAGAGACTGTTGAGACAGATTGTATCTGCTCGCATACTGATTACTTCCTCACAAATTTTAGGTGCAATATGTGTCCTCCGTACACATATGAACTAATCTTTCCTGTATGATGTTACTAGATCTATTCCAGATCTTGAAACACTTGAATTGGCACCATTTTGCTTGAACCAGTGCAACATATATGCCACTGTAGAATGGGCTATGTAAACTTTTACTAGCTGATCTAGAATTACAACTACAGCATGTTTTTCAGTTCCAGTCTCCTGCTTCTGTCCCATTAGGAGGTAATACTGTATGAACTTGATCAGGTTTACAAACACAGTACTAGATGCGTAGTGTACTGTAAACTAATGCAAAGTGATTGCTGTACTGACAGTGGAAGAAATGAGGCCTATTTGTATGGAACCGTCTTTGGTAAAGGCACATCAGTGTTGCGGATGCTCATCAGCACCTCTATAAGCATACAACTAGTCAAATACACAACAGAGATGCTTAATCTTTACATGTGTATACTTGTTTTACCATCAGAATGGGTATATGATAATTCTATCATATAAAAATGAAATCCCTGTTTTAACCACAAATCCATAGTGTGATTGGCGAAAACTTTTGACCAATAGTGTAGCTGCAACATTTCTGCAGCTACCTTGGTTTGGCAGATGTTTTGAATGGTTTTAAGCAATTGCAGAAACCAGCAGGTTCCAATGTTGTGCACAATCTTGAAAATTGATTCATGACAGATTTTCACTTTTTACACTATCACCGATATTGAGGTACACCATTCTTCAAACACCAGGGCCTCCACTTCTTTTGTGAGACTTCGATCTTTACAGAGAGATGGTCTCCAATTTGTCCTTTCTCATTCAAACTTACATCACCAAAAAGTAAGGGTCCGTACCATGTGGTGGCTCATTGTTACCTTACACTTCCACAAACTGAGTATGGATTGTTGCAGTGTCGTTCTTTTTTTGAATGTAGAAAAAGAATTACTGCATGACATTGCACCTCGCCAGTGTTTTCTTTTGTCTTTCCTAGCAGTGCATGATACATGGATTTCAATGTGTACTAAGACTGCAGACATGTACCTGCATACAAAAAAGTTTAGTACAAGTCTCCGTTTTATGATGTATTACTTGATCCATAAAACTGTGACTATCAGGCAGTTATGTTTGGGAGTTATGTGGATGACACTTTTGTAGTACAGCCTTAGGGCAAAGTAAAAGTTCATCAATTCTTGGACCGTCTGAATACCATCCATGGGAACATACCATGGAGCTGGAAATGGACAGATGCCTCATGTTTTTTGATGTTGTGGTTCATAGTGAAACTAATGCCACCCTGCTCCATGGTGTCTTTGGCAAGCCAACACATTGAGAACTGTACCTGTGAGTGGTCAGCTGTCAGCAACCTGTAAAGACCTCCTACAAAGTCCTCAGTGCACTAGTATACAGCGCACATATGATTGCTGATAAGTATCATCTACCGGAAGAACTTTAACACCTCAAAAAAAGCTTTTGTAGATAATGGCTATCCACCAAGGAAAATTAGCAAGGCTTTGCAATTTGTACCAAAGTTGACCATTCCACAAAACAAAAGTGAGTGTCCTACCTCATGATGCTGAAGGGGAAAGGTTAAACTCCACGTCTTCCTACCATTCGTAGGGAATCTGTCTTCTAGGACACGTCATATCATTACTAAACATAATTGAGGATATTTTCCTGCTAGCGCCAAAGACAGCCATGTTGTTGGCTCTGTGAAGGATGCACGGGACATTGGCACTATACCTGCTTGTTTCAGCGTGATAAATCTGCTGTGGCAGACCACTGTGTTCAGGCAGGTCACACTGTCGACTTCAAAAGTACGAAAGCATCATCTGCATCCCCCTTTTGGAATTTGGTTTTCAGGGAAGCAATTGAAATATGTTTGATGAGTTGTTTAGTTGATTGTGGTGATAGTGCTAACTTTGATGAAATAATGGAATCCAGCACTGGCAGTTACTAGTGTTCGTAGACAGTAGTACTGTTCTCCTGTCAAATAGAATTTGTGACACAGCATCCTAAACAGAGAGTATCACAGTACCATATATCTCTGCTGCCCAAGTGATATTTCTTGATCTCTGATTATCTGTATATGCATGCAGAATTGGCTCCGCCTACCAGTATGTAAGGTGGATGGAAGTGCCAAAATAATAGCAAAAGATGAAGTTTGGTTACGACTGAATTCGTACAGTTTTTTGGATAAAAATTAATTACATAACTTTATTTTTTCTAGGTGATAATGAAAATCTTAAGACTGCTCATAGATTTGCATGCGGCACCTGACATCATACATACCATGCTTAACTTATTAAGATAATTCAGCTTGACAGAACGTGCTTAGGACAAACATTCTTTAAGGTTGGAACAAATTCAGAAAATGCTGAGCAGTTGGAGATATAATTACCAGAATTCCAACCAAGAGAAATAAAAGTTATAGTAAATGTATCCAATGTTGTCTATTCAGATGACTTTGTCCTAATGAGTGAAAACAGACACCACATTATTGACATGGCATTTAATACAGATATGTAGCACTAAAGGTGAGACTGCAAATTAATGAAGGGAAAACAAATTTACTTAATCATGAGAAGATGGACAATGGAAAGGCAGCTCTAGTAGTCAATGATGTGACATTCAAGAGAAAGGTAATTTAAAATCCCTGGTAAGCCTTTTGATTCAATACCATAGTGTGAACGTGAAGTTAATGTAAAACAGCCAGCAGCTAATAGAACATAGTTTAGTCTAGTATATGTATTAAGAAACAGATCACTCAGATAAAGTACAGGGTGACAATTATTGAACTATATGGAAAAAAACGTAAATTAGTTACAAACTACGGCATATGCACACTTTATTCAACATGTAAACGCCACTACAGATATTCGGATTTAGGTTGTGACATGTTCAATATGCCTGCCATCATTGGAACTGATATGGCGCTGACGAATAGTGAAATTCTGCATGACTCGCTGAAGTGTCGGAACATTGATGCTGTTGATGACCTCCTGAATGGCTGTTACCAGCTCAGCAATGGTTTTGAGGTTATTGTTATATGCCTTTCTTTAATATAGCCCCACAAAAAGGAGTCGCGTGTGTTCAGATCCAGAGAATATGGCGGCCAATCGAAGCTTGTGCCCTTGGCCTCTGAGTCCCCCAGAGCCACAATGTGGTCCTCAGAGTCCTCCTCCAGGATATTAAACACTCTGCTTCTTCAGTGAGGTCGAGCTCTGTCTTGCATGAACCACATCTTGTTGAAATCAGGGTCACTTTGGATAATGAGGATGAAATCATCTTCCAAAAACCTTCACGTACCATTCAGTAGTCACCGTGCCACCAAGGAATATTGCACCGATTATTCCGTGACTGGACTTTGCACAGTCACCGGTTGAGGGTGAAGAGACTTCTCGATTGTGAAATGTGGATTCTCAGTCCTAAAAATGCGCCAGTTTTGCCTATTGGTGAATCCATCATTATGAAAGTGGGCTTCGTCGCTAAAACATACATGTGAATACTTATACCCATTATGCCCTGTGGCCAACTGTGCAGTTTGAACATCCTGACGTAGACTGTTCAGAAGTTATGACGATTTTATTTCATATAGTTCAATAATTGTCACTCTGTATCTAAATTAGACTAAACGTTAACCACCAGGAAGTTTGATGAATAAGTTAGTTTTTCAATATGGACATGGTGAGCAATACAAGCTAGAGATAAAATACCACATGTAGTACTGGATCCATGAGACCTTCTGTTACACTGATTGGCAGATTATGATCAGAAGTTTCAGAGAGAACAGCATGGTGCTGTGAAATAATCCAAAATGCAAATGTGGAAAATATTAAGAAATACAAAACTAATGGACGAGTACTCATATGCCAGTATCATGAATAAAGTGAAACAGAGGGGGACTAAATTGAACAGGACATGTAGTGATGTCAGAAGGCAGAATGGCACTAGATGCATCCCGAAGAGCTGTGAATGGCAGCAGGTGACTAGGTAGGCATGATGAAATTGTTGGAGATACTGAAGAGTAGTACTGGGGAGGGGGGGAAGGGTTAAAGAGACTGAAGTGATGAATGAGTAAGTCGGTTAGTTTGTTACTGTGAATATGGTGTACAATACAAGGTGGAAATACACCGTATGTTGCTGGGTCAGTGAGAAAGTTGGTTGTAGAGTGGGTGATTCACTTTCTGAGAGTTTTCACTATCAGGATGGTGTCCATCAGTGATGAGAGTATTCCGTCATTTACTGTGTCCATAGTAAGTAGCCCATGAAAACTGGTTATTTGTGGATGATGTTTCCATATACTGCAGCTGGTCATCAAATGTACATGACAGTTAACATCTTGAAGAGCCAGAGCGTATTGTTTACCTCGCTGCCTGAAGTACTTGGTGATTTCCACGTAAGCTATAAGGAACAAACTTTCACAGAAAGATGTCGTGCTTTAACCAAAGCATTTAAATGATTCCTGAACATGGGAGTTCTGATAACAAATCCATAGGTGGCCCTACATATATAATGTAAGTGGACTTCCTTTATGTATCCCTTCCTCCCCAAATTGTGCTAACAATCTCATATGATGTTGTTCATTGCACTCTCCCAATTAACCCTGTTCTGCAATTTACACTGCAATGGATAACCTTTAATGTCACTTCTTTTATGTTTTAACCAGTCCTGAGAGTACAAACGCATTCAGGGCACAGCATCATTAGAGCATTCCACCGGAGTGGACTGCAGATATTTGCAGCCTCAGGACTGATTAAAAACAGCAAAGAAGTTACCTTAACTGCCGTCCACTGCAGCGAAACACTACATCACAGGGTTAGTAATGGCTCGTAATGCAATCCCGTGTGCACCCAGTATTGCGTCATTCTGCTGTTTCGTGCATCTAATGAGAAATTACTACAGGTAATCATCTCCACCTATATGTGACTCTGCTATTGATTAGATCCAGCAATCGTGTACTACAGATAAATCCACAGAGTTGTCACATACTGTCAGAAGTGGGAAATTGTGGAGGCTAATGTGTAGTGTTGTTACAAGAAAATAATAAATCAGTAGTAATAAAAGTGAAGGTCATTGTAAATCCTGAACCATCGATAAATAATGACCATTTTGATTCTGCACTGAAAATATAGCCAGCAACAGAAACAGTATTGAGAATGCAATGGAAATAGTTTCCACATCTGATGCACAAACTTGCTTCTGCCCACTAGTCATTTCCAGTGGGTGTATTGCTCAATACTGCTCTCACTCTGTCTCACCACTCCTCAGCCAAGAGTTTTATGCTCATCTTCCATCATGGATGTTTACTATATTTAGCTGAAGTGTGCATAAGCTTTGATACACTCGGTAAGACTTCACTTGTTGTATAGAGTGACAGTTTTTTATATGATGAAGCGTTTTCCGTATTGGCATGCCACTCAATGCTCATATCATCTTATCTTCTGCCATTGCACCGATTTTTGTGGCTCTTAGGTCTGGTCTGACAATGTGTACATCTCTTAAGACCTTGCCACCAAGGTGCACAGTACTAACCCTATGCAGAGGCACCTATATTGACTGTCATACTGTTGCCAATGCTATCATCTGCCTTTTGATCCGTAGCTCGTACAGATGAAGAAGTTGATGAGAATATTGCTAGAGCAGTGTATGCAAAAGGTGTACCACTGTTGAATCTAAATACTGACAAAATACCTTCCAGGAGATACAACCTAATTATGACCCACGTACATGCCATGTGCTTGGAAGTGGTCCTCTATATTCATTGCTTTTATAAGGAGGCAGTGCTTGAAATATGCAGGGTGGAGGCAACATTTTACAACAATTTCCACATATTGTAGGCATAGATTGCATAACACACAGCATCAGGCTACGTATAAAAGACGTTATGGTTCTAGAAGTAGTTCATGAACTTACCTGTATAGCCCAAAAGATAATTAAAGCTGTGAAGTAAAGCTATGCATTTATCCAGTGCAGTACTGCAGGAAAGAGAAATACAGTAAATCATGTGTCACACTCAAACTGCCATCTTAAATATGTAGCCATATGTTTTGGTAGCTTATTAAAGAACAGGGAAGCTATACTGCAAACAGTTGTTTGTCTCAATGTGCAGTTCGGGAAGATCATGAACACTGCTGTGCTACAGGGTGAGACATAGCGTAAGCTGGAAGAGGCTTTGTGGTTACTGAAACCTACGCACGATGCTATAAAATAAGATAGTAGCAGACAGTACTGTTTTCTTGGAAGTATAAGAGGTTTTTGCTGTCGTTGTAGCTAACATGGAGGCAGTGCTGAAGGAGAATAAAATATTTTCTGGTAAAGACCAATCAATTGTAAAAGCTGCCATGAAATGTAGGAAAGAGTTTAATGTGCAAAACAATCCATCCAGTAGCAAACCTTCTGGATCCACGGTGTAAGGGATGAGCTCTTACTGCAAATGAGGAAAGTTGCCAAGGGACTATGTTGCAAGTAATTACTTTAGCTAGATTCCGGAATTGTTATGGCAAATCTGGTGGGATTTTGAGTTGGTGCTGCTTTCTTTTTGAAAGTTTGTCGAGCTCCATTGAGCTTGTGGCGAGGACTGTGCACTGAACAACTTTGGTACACTTTGACATCCAGGATTTTAAATATGCCACATCTACCAGCTGTGACTGAATGCAACTGCCTGCTGCAGTTACATCTTCTAATGCAAGTGTAAAACTGTTGTGTGAAATAAAGGAAACAAACCATTTAAATAACACTTTTGGATTCAAAATAGTTACATTACACAATAACTGCTAATTCAGTGCCTGAAATATAGAATATAAACTCCAAAGACATTTTTTCCTTATTATGTTACACTTTCTTCAGTTCATCCAATTGTAACATTTAAACCCACTGTTAAATTGTTTTAAACCAGTGTTTTGTTTTCAAAACATCTTACTGAACCGTTTTAAACCAGTGGCATGTCTGGTTGGATACCAGTGCCTCACAGTCTCCATATTCTAAATGATTAATGGAAAATCTCATATACAGATGTGAAACAAATACTAACAAAGAGATAGAGGGGCTGGCCAGTACTTACCTCAGCTCAGTACAGCCGATAGATACACAAAAAACACTCCTTAATTTCCCCCATAACTTCAACTCCTTTTCAAATCTGAATTTCACCTGGTCCTTCTCCAAAACCCAAGCCACCTTCCTGGATGTTGACCATCATCTTGTTGAAGCTCACATCCACACCTCTGTCCATATTAAACCCACAAACAAACAACAGTACCTTCACTTTGATAGCTGCCATCCATTCCACATCAAATGCTCCCTTCCCTACAGCCTAGGTATTCGTGGCAAACGTATCTGCTCCAGTGACGAATCCCTCAACAATTACACCAATAACCTGACCAGTGCTTTCCTCTCCTGCAACTATCCTGCAGACCTTGTCCACAAACAGATCTCCCGAGCAATACATTCCTCCCCGTCCAACAACAATGTTCCTACCCCCAGACCACACAGAAGCATCCCCCTTGTCACCCAATATTATCCTGGCCTCGAATACATCAACAAGTTACTCTGCCAGGGATATGACTTTCTCAAGTCAACCCCTGAAATGAGATCATCCCTTGACAAAATTCTCCCCACACCACCCAGAGTTGCCTTTCGTCACCCCCCTAACCTCTGTAACATCCTTGTTAAACCCTACAATATTCCCAGACTACCTTCTCTACCCAGCGGTTCCTACCCCTGTAACCGACCCCGCTGCAAAACCTGCCCCATGCATTCCCCCACAACCACCTACTCCAGCCTCGCTACTGGTAAAACATACACAATTCAAGGCAGGACCACATGTGAAACTACACATGTCATTTATCAGCTGACATACATGCACTGCACAGCCATTTATATCGGTATGACAACAACTAAACTGGCTGAGCGCATGAACGGACACAGACGAACTGTCCGCCTAGGAGATGTCCAATACCCAGTAGCGGAGCATGCCCTCCAGCATAATTCTAGGGACCTAGGATCCTGCTACACCGTATGTGCCATTTGGCTTCTCCCACCCAACACCAGTCCCTCTGAACTGCGGAGATGGGAACTTGCACTCCAACACATCCTTTCATCCCGCCATCCCCCTGGACTGAACCTACGTTAAACAACCTCACTCCCATTTACTCTTCAGTCTTCTCCTCTTTCCCTTACCTCTGTAGCCATTCACGCATCTTTTCATCCTACATAGTTGTGTTTATCTTTATACTATATACCTCTTTACTTCTGTATGCATCCTCTTTGGTTTGAAGCTGGCACAGTACTTACAGTAGAATATCTTTGGCTTCCCTCTGACAACCATGCCTCCATCCTTGCTACCCTCCCTGTTTTCCTTTCCCTGTTGCTTCATAACCTGGGTTGTGAGTAACTGAATCCACTTTCCCTTCTTCCCTTTCTGTCCCCTCTCTCCTCCCTGATGAAGGAACATTTATTCCGAAAGCTAGGAACGTAAATTTTCGGTTCTGTTTTTTGTGTATCTATCGGCTGTACTGAGCTGAGGTAAGTACTGGCCAGCCCCTCCATCTCTTTGTTAGTATTAGTCTCCATATTCTGTAAGGTTTTGTTTTGTGTTTGTCAATTTATGTACCAGAGACTGAACATTCTGGTTGCAGTTTTTCAGTAATATTATATCCTTAATTATATCAAAAGGGAAGTTCTCTCAAGAAAATGATAAAATTATGAGACAGGGTTATTGGCTAGTAGTTTGGTTACGGAAAAAATTCAGTACTTCTGATACACACAAATAAAAGTATATGCACTATCCTAGCTTTTGAGGCAGAGGGTTCGTTCCTCTGAGCATAGAGAGGGATGAATTGGGGAAGAATAAAAGAGACAATCAAGTCACTCAAACCTCAGGATGAGAGGAACCCTCCTGATGGTCATGGATGTACTTTGATGTGTGTCAGTTGGCAGTACTGACATTTCTCCTGAATTTAGGAATGGACCAGCCATTCTATCTCACAATTTTATATTATAACCTTATATTCTTAGTTTTGCAACTATAGTAAAGCAATTTGTTCGGTACAGAGTGTGTGTCCAACATAGACTTCCACTATGAAGAAGAAGAAGAAGAAGAAGAAGAAGAAGAAGAATCAGAATCAGAATCAGCTTTCTGATAATAGGTTTCATCCATTAATTACTATAGTCAAGATGAAACTTCAGTAAAGCCAATTTTGGGAATTATCCTTCTGACCTTTAGTGCCATGATTTGCAATTCGTGCATCAGATAAATTTTCTTGCTGTGGTGAACAAGGTTACTGGTCTCTGCTCAAGACCAGTTGTACTCCTAATTTCAGTTTACTTTCTATGCCCTTAAGATGCTACTTAATGCCTCAGATGATTTTTCTTATCATGGAAAGAGAAGACTCCTTTTGGAAAATTGTCACCATCTGAGGAAACTCACAGGTAGATACAGCAGCCAAGGTTGCTTGCAGGTAACAATTACTTTCATTGTATGTGGTCACCCTTGCTTGTGTCTTATGTGTGCATTGGACACTGTTCTTTTACACACACATTAATATTGTGAAGGTGGCAGTTCCACTAGTTGAGTGGTGCTAGTAATAATAATAATAATAATAATAATAATAATAATGTCGTGTGACGAGGGCCTCCCATCGGGTAGGCCGTTTGCCTAGTGCAAGTCTTTCGGCTTGACGCTACTTCGGTGACTTGCGCGTCAATGGGGATGAAATGATGATGATTAGGACAACACAACACCCAGTCCCTGAGCGGAGAAAATCTCCGACCCAGCCAGGAATCGAACCCGGGCCCTTAGGATTGACAGTCCATCGCACTGAGCACTCAACTACCAGGGGCAGACAGTGGTGCTAGTGATGTATAATTTTTTATATTTTAAATATGGGTATTGTATTCTGAGAAAAGGAACAGCTGTCAGTTTGTATTGGCAGTTGTACTTTATTTTAAATATTGGTGAGATGAGTCAGTTACATGCCTTTCAAATTGTGTTTGGTTTCCAGGTACCAACATAATGTCTCAGGTTTGTCAAATATGAGCTGGCTGATTCAAAGTGACATGAAATGTTTCTTTTGTGGCTTCATTTTAATAAAACTTTTATTCTCCCCAAGCAGCCATGAGACTTGTTATTTTAATCGGGGGGGGGGGGGGGGGGGGGGGGGGAGAGAGAGAGAGAGAGAGAGAGAGAGAGAGAGAGAGAGAGTGTGTCTAATTACAAGCTAGGGTGGTATTAAAAAATATACAGGATGCACATAATTTTCAAAATTCTATAGTAAGAGAATCACTGCTTAGGATGACATCACATTTGAACAGCATGTTATTGACACGGAGGGAAATGTCATGGAAGAAAAATTAACAAAAATTTGACCATTAGATGGTGCTGTTAGTGTCAGAATATGGACTCAAACAGACGTGCAATGTGTAGCTTTTTCTCAGTTTGCATCTGAGACACCCAATGTGGCTGTATCCGTGAAGGATTGCCCAGTGCTGGTAAAGCTCTTTTAAAACAATGGTGACTGTTAACAGGATTCCAAACATGCAAGGTTATGAAGAAGGGGATTGGTCTGATGCCTGTGAAGGACCTGGAGAAAGTGATCACAAAATGAAGAAAGACAGATTCTTTTGAAGTGCAATGTGGCAGAGGAAGGAAAACCGTTGAACCAGCACTTGTCAAAGATGAGGCCACAGCATTGCAGGAGGAGTCGAGAGGTTGTGTGCAAACATGCAGTGTATGGGGAATTGCCTGAGCATTGGCTGCGAGCGTGATGCATAAAATCCTACAAAACATCCTGCATTGCTTTTCATACAAAATCACCCATGTTCATAAGCTCATGAATTCATACTGACCTGCCAGCAAGGCAAGTGCTCAGTCTGGAATTTCTTGCTCGCAGGAACTGGGCTATGAATGGCTATGGAACATTTTATGGACAGGCAAAGCCCATTTCCATCTCAGAGGACATACAAATATGCAGAATTGCAGAATATAGGCAACGGAAAATCCGCATGCACATCAACCGGTACCAGTTCATTCTGCAAAGGCAGCTGTATGGTGTGGGTTGATGGCATCATTTATCATAGGACTTTTTTTTTTCCAGGGGAAGAGTCCTACGGGCTCTGTTACCTGTACTGTCACTGGTGAACATAGTGAGATTTCTTCTGTGTACCAACGTCATTCCAGCCCTTCAGCAGTGTGGATGTGTGTTACCATTTTTGTGCAAGATGGTGCTCCTCCCCACATTGCACAGCCAGTGAAGCAGTTGCTGCAGAGGCATTTCGAAAATGTTAGAATTATCAGCTGTCGCTTCCCTACAACCTGGCCATTTGGGGCACCTGATCTTAATCCGTGTGACTTCTGGCTGTGGCATTTTCTAAAAGATGATGTGTTCAGTGCTCCAGTTACAAGCGTAGCTGAATTGAAGGCGTGCATTGTACAGCACACTCTGAATGTGATCCCTGAGACACTCCGATCTGTTGTGAAAAATGCTGTTTCTCGATTTCAACTTGCGACAGGAAACAGTGAGCAGCAAAGTGAACATGTCTTGCTCTATTCTCATGACAATTAGAAACTGATGTCATTTTGCTTTTTATGCAGTTTTTGTCTCAAGCCAATTAAAAACTGGTGTCATTTTGCCTTTTACACACTTATTTGCCCCAGGGCAATTAAAAACCTACTTTTCCTACCCAACGTGGTATGGTCTTGAAATTGTGGATGGGCTTACCTAACTAACAGTGCCACAACTGTTGGCTGTCAAACTTGTACAGTCATGCACATTGAACAGTATGTGTGGCTTAATGTGCTACTCAAAACCATAGTCACCGCATTGTGATTCATCTGTCATTTGTAGTCAATCCCATTTACATTTAGATTCTTACAATGTCTGTTAAATTTTTTTTGTTCCATGAAGTTTCCCTCTGTCAATAATATGCTGTTCAAATTTGACATCATTCTGAGCATTGGTTCTCTTTCTATACTGTTTTGAAATTGGAACTTTAATTATGGGCATCACATACTTGTCTTTTTGAGTCAATAAAGCTGTATAGTTTCCAACTTTCAGAATTAGTGGTCATGTGTGGGGTGGGTGTGTGTGTGTGTGTGTGTGTGTGTGTGTGTGTGTGTGTGTGTGTGTGTGTGTGTGTGTGTGTGTGTGTGTTTTTTTCCCCCCCCCCCTGACAGTTGCCATGGATTATTACTTTTGTGTGTGGTATCTGTTGTATTGACTTCCAAAATCATCTGTTTACATTTGATATTTCAACTCCATCACTGTTCAATAAATGAATTCAATCTTTGTTTCAGGGATGCTTCATTCGGGATAGCAGTGTATAATATCAGCCTTATTGAGTGCTTGTGGGCAGTGTACAAAGCTTTTAGCATGGGATTTTTCAATTTCGAAGATTTTAATGTGGATGAATATGAGTACTATGAGGTTAGTAGCAAACATCTGAAATATTTATTTGTAACTAAGTATGGGAATGGCTTAATTTGTGTGTGTTTTTTCATTACATGTTGTGTGCCTGTTTGTATATTTACAAGCCGGTATTTAGTTATTAACTTCAACTGATGGTGATATAGGGCAATTTAACAGTCTCTGCCATAAGAGATGAACTGCACATAAATGACTATTGACTTCAGGTTTCTACTGGTGCATTATCAGCATGTGAACTGGACAGATTGAGCCCAAGCTGCAAGAGTCAGAAGAACTTAGGTGTGGGCTGAGACAGCTTTGAGTATAGCTTTGCCAATGCTTATCACTCTTTGCACTTCTCCTAAAACTATTGTGGCTGTTACAGGCTAGTTTACCGTAGATGGGATGTGAATGCTCTTCTGGCATGTGTAACGTCCCTGGAAGTTTTTATTTTGTTCTCGGTGTGATGATATTTGTTGCAGCGGATTGAGAATAAATCAGCCAGTTGCTTCAGGCCATGGAGCATGCTCATGTACCTCCATGCCTGCATCTTACTACACAAGTTCGTTTAACAAAGCAATAAGGTAGGCCTTACAAACAAAACGTTCAATTTAGAAACAGTAAGTACCAGAACTTTAGGATTAAATGTTGGTGAAAAGTTGAGTGTAAATACTTCTGGATCAAAGGAGACCGACCACCCACTGAAACGCAGAAACATTGAGTTGTCGATAGGCACACATGTAAGAAAGAAAACTTGCTACCTTTCAGAGTTAGCCTTCGATGAGGTATAGTAAAACTGTCTCTCTCTCTCTCTCTCTCTCTCTCTCACACACACACACACACACACACACACACACACACACACACACACACACACGCACGCACGCCTGTGCCTACGGTTCCGGTTGGATTAACAGTGCCAATGCTGTATTTCGGCAGGGGGACTTGTTGTGGTCGGGGTAGTGTCGGGTGGGATGGATGGGTAGCACGAGAGGGTTCAAATGGCTCTGAGCACTATGCGACTTAACTTCTGAGGTCATCAGTCGCCTAGAACTTAGAACTAATTAAACCTAACTAACCTAAGGACATCACACACATCCATGCCCGAGGCAGGATTCGAACCTGCGACCGTAGCGGTCGCTCGGCTCCAGACTGTAGCGCCTAGAACCGCACGGCCACTCCGGCCGGCAGCACGAGAGGGAGGCAGGGAGGGAGACTGGGGTTGGGTGACTAGGAGCTCAGAGGTAGGCGTCAGTTTCTTGGCTGGAAATGGGGGATGGAGTGGTGACAGCTATATGGGCTAGGTATGTAATGCCTGATTGTTGGTGCCAGTTGGGACTGGTGCACACTGAAGGTGATGTGGGGCTGTGATTTGGGAGGGGGGTGACATGATGGAAGAAGGGGAACTGTGGGTTTGAGGGTGTGGGACAGTGGGTTAGTAAGGCTAACTCCCGTCTGCTTGGTTTGGAGAAGATGGTGATGGAGGGAAGGACCCAGATGGCTCAGATTGTGAAGCAGCCATTGAAATTGAGCATGTGGTGTTCAGCTGCATGTTGAGCCACCAGGTGGTCAATTTTATTCTTGGCAACAGTTTGACAGTGGTCTTTCATCCTAGTGCATAACTGGTTGGTAGTCCAAAAGACGTAAAAACCTGCAGCAGAATTGGTATAGGATGTGGATGCTTTCGCATGGAGCCTGGCCTCTGATGGGGTAGGATAAGCCTTTGATAGGACTGGAGTAGGAGGTGCTGCAGGGGTGGATTGGGAAGATCTCACCCATGATCTGCCACAGGACATGATCCCTGTGGCTGTGGATTGAGAGTCGGAGTAGCAGAAGGATGAAATCGGTTTTTTTGTAGGTTGGTTGGGTGATGGAACACCCGTGGAGCAGGTGGGGAAGATCTTGGATAAGATGTATCTCATTTCAGGGCAGGATGAGAGATAATCAAAGCCCAGGCAAACAGTATGTTTTAGTTGTTCCAATCCAGGGTGATATTGGGTGACGAGAGGGGTACTGCTGTGTAGCTGATTCTTGAGGATGTTGGGAGAATTGGGGGTGTGAGGATATAGCACAGGGGATCTGTTTGTGAATTAGGTTTAGGGGGTATAGCTTGTCTGTGAAGACCTTTGTGAGGCATTCAGCATACTGTGCAGTGGAGTGCTTTTTTATGCAGATATGTCATCCAAGGGTGGCTAGACTGAATGGGAGGGATTTTCTGGTGTGGAAACGATAGCAGCTGTCGGAATGCTGGTACTGTTGATGGGAGTTATCCACACAACACATCCTCTGCTCCAGTAGTCATCTTGGTCTGAATCTCAGGTAACCCACTGTCCTCACTCTCTCGTACATTACATGCTTGTCGCATATAACTGCCACTCCCCACCCGCTCCAGTATTCCGCTGGGAAACTGACTATCTTCTTTCGAGCCATTAGCAGCCCCTCTTCCTGCTTCCCTCTCCCACTGTGTGTGTGTGTGTGTGTGTGTGTGTGTGTGTTACTTTACCTCTTCAAAGGATTAATCTGAAAGCTAGCATGCTTTCTTTCTTTTGTGTACCTATGAACAACTCAGCTCTACAGCAGGTAGAAGGAGCGTGTCGTCGGAGACACTGGCAGTTGTGGGCTATTTTCTCACAATGATCCAATCATCATCTTCACAGTTTGCGTCTGCGTCTACTAAATGTAAACAGAATGAGGCTAATGATTCAAAGCTGCACCATGGTTCCTCATGGTTTCACGTACTGAAGACTATCAGTCCTTGGCTACAGTAAAGCCGTTTATTATTCAGAAAGGTGTTGATGCAGTTGCCAGCCCTGTGAATTCCTGCTCTTGTTTATGCAATGACAATTTGCTTTTGGAGACTACTTTTGATTCTCAAGTGCAACAACTACTTGCAGCTTCACTCCTCCATGACTACCCTGTTGTTGAGGCCCATCGAATGCTGAATTCTTTGTGTGGTTTTATTTACACTAGGCTGCTCCATGGTCTGACCGAGGCAGAAATCCAAACTTACCTCTCTGATCAGGGCATCATTGCAGTCCATGGGGTGATGAAAAATGTAGATGCATACTTAGTGCTCACACATACCCTTTTTCTTACGTTTTGATAGAGTAGTGCTTCTATCAAAGATCAAAGTAGACTATAAAGTTATCACAGTTTGACCGCACATTCTGAACCAGTGTCATCTTTACAACCACACTCAAATGTGTAACCTTTGGTAGGGATGCTCGCAAGGGCGATTGTCCGCCTCCTTCACCCCGCTGTATCAATTGCAGTAGTGACCTCGCAGTCTCCTCCCAAGATTGCTCTGTGTATCTCGATGAGCAGGCCGTCCAGGAGATCTGGGTAAAAGAAAAAGTGCCTTACCATGTAGCTCACAACTTGTTGGGTAGTCGGAAACCCTGTGTTTTACCATCCGGCACTTAACAGTACTGTTTTTGCTACATCTAGTGCTGGAAAGAACTGGCCACGCAGACATGCAACCTGAAATTCAGCACTACGGTTGTAAAATCACCCACTGTCACAGTAGCATCCTTGTCTCCTCCTCCTCGTCCTCCTCCTCCTCCAGCTCTGCAACAAGGCACCAGACTTTCACCTCATGGGGCGAAGTCACCTGTTACATAAACGGCAGGCCGAAAAGGACAGAAGGAATACTCCCGCAAAGACTTTTTACGATCCTCCAGCCAACAAATGTTGAATCGTCATATGCCAACTGCAAAGGCTCCAAGAAATCAAATAAAGGCAAACAGTCTTCTCCTTTGCTGACTTGGAGCTCCTCTTTAATGGTGTCACCGTGTGATACCTTCCCTGGCCGACCCCTGTGTCAGTGGTGCACTCCACCAACTGTTTTTTGGCAAGTGATGTCACTTTGGCATTACCACTGGTCTTCCCTTCGTGGGAGCAAGCTCCAGGGAATAGAACCTCTCCCAGCAGCTTGGCTGACCACCTCTCGGCATCCTGCTGCAAGGAGCTCACTTTAGCTAGGTTGTGTATTGGGCACTGTCTTTTGGCCATTGCCGTCTGTCAAATGGTAATCCCCCACCACTTTATGCTCATTGTCCTCAATCTTTGACGGTTTGCCATATCTGACGGTTTGCCATTTCCTGATGGAATGACATTTTTTTAGCCACTTACATTGTCATTTATGTTTGCTATCTGGGTTATCAGCTGTTTTAGCAAACGATGCGTGGTCTGTTGACCCCATTTTACTTTTTATCTGCCATAACAGTGTGACAAAGGACATTTAATCTTTAGTTCAGGACCTCCATTGTCTCTGTGGCATACTTTATGGACATTTCTCCAAGTCCCTGTTTTTAGCTGTCGTTCCTTCTGCTGATTAAGCTTAACGTGTAGTCACATTTAACCCCTTTTTCATCTTCGTGTTCTGTGATTCTGACATGGGCGCGTATGATCTTAGTTGTGTTTGCACCCTAAAATAAAATGAACAAACCATCTTGACTGACATGATTTGCCTTATTACTTTTATGCTGATATAGTTTGGAGTCAGGTTTTCATAGAGACACATTTTGTTAAATTCTATTGCGAGGATGGTAGAACATAAAACACCAGATGCCATTAAGTATCTTGACTTAAAAATCTCCAATAATAATCAAAAGCAGAAATTTCAGCTTAATAACTAACCATCCCACTGTGAGGGAAAAAATCACTCTTGAACATATTATGTTAGTTGCAAATCTGTATCTACCATAAGCCAACAATTCCAGAAAATATTAACATGAGAATAGAAACAAGTCAGCAACTGACTTTAGAATTTTTAATTTAATGTAATGTAACTGAAAGTCTCTGTAACTATTATAACGTTATCTTTCAGCATTCCTGTTAACATTGCTTTAGATCAAAGTAGTTGCCCACACATCAATTGCATTATACGCACACAAAACCGAATAATTGACTGTGAGTGAAGTATGCCATATCTTTGAGTGAAGATCTTTGGCTGAGGAGTCGGTCACCTTTCTCACCTTCGACTGCATTCCTCGTCTTCGGCCACATTTTGCACCTTCATCCGCATTCTGCACCTTTGGCCACCTTTTTAAACATTTTTGTCACCTTTTTAAACATTTTTGTCACCTTTTTAAACATTTTTGTCACCTTTTTAAACATTTTTGTCACCTTTTTAAACATTTTTGTCACCTTTTTAAACATTTTTGTCACCTTTTTAAACATTTTTTTCACCTTTTTAAACATTTTTTCACCTTTTTAAACATTTTGGTCACCTTTTTAAACATTTTTGTCACCTTTTAGGAAGAAAATAAGTTATTTTCTTTTGTTTCCAAGTTTCTATATTCTTCTACATTCATTTAACTATTTGAAATATTCCAGTGATGAAATTAATAAAATATAACCTGAGGGGCTTCTGAAAATTAAGAAAGATTATTTCTTTTTGATTTTTTGAGTGGTTTTTATGTTTCACGGGACTGTTAGTAGTGTCAAATATTCCTCTTTTAAAACTGCTTCTATTTTGCTCCAGTACCTAATTTTGCTGGATAGTAACAAAATTGTTGCGGTTGTGATATTGTGTTCAATTTTGAAAATAAACGTTTCAAGAGGGGAAAATGCAAATTCCATGGTAACTATCTTGAAAAGACCATTTGAAAAGTAAAATCACTGCATAGGGAAAAAGTTAGTTTTACATGGGGGTTCTTGCTCTGTTAATTTTAAGACAAAAGGCTTTTAGACAATTTTAACCACTCACTTTCAACAAAATGTAAGGGCAAATTTGAAACTAAATGTGGAGCACATAATTTACATTTACAACTTTAAGATCAGACACTATCTTCGAGTTTGGTACGTGCATCAACAATACAGATGTTATGTACCAAGGATAGTTCCATTACTGCTGATTTGATTTAGACAGTGAAATCAGTGATTTCCAATTACTCTGTGGATTTGTCAAACAATATTTGTAATGTTTTTTAGATGATGTTCCCTGGTAGTGTTTCCAAACATTTTTCACTTTTGGCTAATAAAATGTGATACCTAGTAACTGATGGACAGGCACAACATTTCCAAGGACATAAGATAAAAGAAGCATGTTCATCATATTACACATTGAGTTTTGATGAAACTACCAATCTTGAACATAAATAAGATTGACAAACAACCATTATATTTTGGCTAGATAGTTTTGCATAACAGAGCATCACCTAAGAACTTTCTTTACTGCCAAATCAGATGGGGACACATTCAATCAGAAATTACGTGAAGCACTATCTGAAGCCTACTTGTCTTTTGCTGGGATCAGACAGACCTATCCCCTGTAAAAGAGTGTTTGGGGTTTTGTATAGTGATGTCCAGGAGACCTGAGGCAGACAACTTACAAACACTGAAACTTATAACAATCATACAATTTATAATGGCTAGAGATTTACAACTACTGCAGTCCTCTGTAGGCTATGATAAGTAAGCATAGACTACTGTAGTGTTCCTAGTAGCCTTGGTCAGTTTAGATTGTAATGGCGTTACGTGCACATTAGATAAAGTGCATACTTATCAGACATTATCTCATTTCAACCCATTTGTTTGTGTTTGCGCCCAGGGTCTTGTTAGACTTCCCTAGAAACCAGAAGTGGTGAACTGCATATAAACTGAGTGAAGATCTATTAAGGGCCACATAACTTACTGAATATTTTTATTCTAGGTAGTTATCCTCTTGCCTCTCATTTTAAAAGTAAACAGAATTTGTAGCAAAATTGAAACTGTCAATGTTTAGTTCAGGTTTTATTAGAAAATTGGTGATTCGTAACCTGAAACAAAGGAATTTTTAGTGTTTTTTTTTTTTTTTTTAAGTACAAAGTCATAATATAGTGTTAGAAAATGCAATTTCCTCAAAACCCACGAGTAAAACACCACTTCACTGCTTCGTTGAGCTTATATAAAACATGTAGAAGTTATTGCTGGACAACTTATGCATTTATCAGTTATAACAGGAAACTCTCATTCTGTTGAGTACAAAATAACAACAGTAATTATGCTTGCATGAAAAGTAATTGCTTTGGTTAAATAAAAGTCCACAGTTTATGCGAGCAGCTAATTTTTATGACTTATAAAATGTGATTTACATTTTGTAAGAATATGAAATACACAATGGACAGACACACAACAATGTGTGGTTCTAATTATGTCCAAAACAAACAAATAGACAAAAAACAAAGAGAAGTCGTCAGCTCCCAGCTTCTCTCACGAATTCATTTATGTTTCTTTCCTTACCAATCCTACTGGTAATCCTAACATTTACTATGTCATTATGTACTGTACCAAAACTGTCAAATCCTGGGATTGGTAGAGCTCAATTCTAATAATGGTGTGGTTCAGTGAAGAAGCATCCAAATTTCTTGTCAATATTTACCATTATTTTGATGCTTGGCCTATTTACTGAGAAGAATTTGGCGGACTTCATACTAAGTTTAACATTCCACATCACAAGTTCTTTAGCCATATGACCACAAGGTGGCTTGATTTAGAACCTTCGGCCAATAGGATTTTGGAACAGTGGGATTACATTCAGTAATACTTTTCTAAGCATTTACCTCATTATGCAATTTTTCAGTCCAGATCATACAATGTAATTGTGAAAGCTTTAAAAAAATCTTCAATGAAAGAAAACTTAGTTCACAATTTCATCTGCAGAACTATTCAATAAGTTCACACAACATTTTCAAAGACAGACATGTGTGATTGACAAATTGCATATAGAAACAGAAAATATACTTCAAACCTTTTTGGCTTGTTTTTTGAAGATTTATTCTTTGAGAAAAATTCAGACTATTTCTGAAGTTCTTCATAATGAACCTTTACATTGGGTAATCTTCTTTCTCACTAAGAACCTACCATGCGATGCGGCACAGAGGTTAGCATACCGGACTGACATTCATGTGGACAGCAGTTCAGATCAGCGTATGGCCCTCCAGGTTTAGGTTTTCCATTACTTCCCTAAATCACTCCAGGCAAATATTGAGACGGGTTCTTTGGAAGTGTACAGCTGATTTCCTTCCTCATCCTTGAAACAATCTGAGCTTGTGCTTCATCCCTGGTGACCTCGATGTCGATGGGACATGAAACCCCTAATCTTCCTTCCATTGTTGTTGAACAACTAGTAGTTAGTGGACAAATAACCAAAGAGCTTAGTAAACTGTAAGACTATGAGATGTTGTGGTTTCTAAAGAATGCCCAAAAGCATTACATTTCAGCTTGGATGTAATGGAAAAGACTTGCTTATCGAGTGCACCACTGAAAGGTTTTGGTTTTTAGACTTTTTTTGAAAAAAGAGCAGAAGCTGTAGTGACATGCTAAAGGCTGCAAAAATGGTGCTGTTCAATATGTCAGGAATATTTATTAGATGAGCAGAAGCTTCTACAGTTTGCAAAGGATGACCTAGCTTTCGATGAAGGTATTGACAATTACTGGCGAAGCAACAGATCTCAAAAAGATACTCATCATCAGTAGAGCTAAAGTATCCAAATGTTCCAAAGCTTGTTAAGTCTTCTCTTGTATTGCCCCATGGAAATGTGGACGTAGAGGAAGATATTCCATTTCGAAACACACATTAGAACAACACAAGGCAACAATGACTAAAAGATTTTCAAACAGTGAACTTTTCCTCCAATATTGAAGTATAGAACATCATTGTATTAACACGATTCACGCTGTCCGTCGCACTTCACATAGTGTAGACCAGGAACTCTGGACACGGCCCATGCTGCCTGAGTTGTTGTTCTGTCGGCAGAGGGCGTGGCCGAATTCTCGCATGCCCTCTGGTGGACGGGACTTTACTTGCGGCAACTACTGTCCATGACGCGCCGTGCCGATGTGCGCCTCCCGCGATCTTTCTGGTGGCTACTGCAATCATTAGTTGTAAAAATGTGATGTAGATTTTGTTTGAGAATTACAGTTACCAATACATCTGCATATATCACTGAATTTGTATGAAGGGGAAAAAATGTCCATACTCCACCCAGAATCATATTAGAAAAATTTATATTGGTCTTAACTGCCCTTTTTTGGTATGGCATTATCAAAAATGAAAACAATTCATTTGTACCATATCTGTTTGTTGAAATAATTTATAACCTTTTTAAAATGATTTATTACCTCATAATTATCTTTTTTCAAATATTTTGTAACCTTTTGTACATTCTTAAAGTGTCACTATGGCTTCTCACCCTGAGATCTTTGTATAGAACACGCTGTATGCTGGCAGATATATTGTGACAGTCAGTACATATTTATGTTCATAGTGAAAAGTGATTTATCTGTGGCCAGTTGTCAATCACAGTGGAGGCTGCCTGGTGGATGCCAATTATGAAGTTGCCCTTATTGTCGCAGGAAGTAACAGAATTCATTTTTTGATACAACTTGCTGTAAAAACATTAATTGAGGTAATACATTAAAGTCCTTTTATCTATCTACTTTTAACAGAGCCAGTACCCAGCATTGCACTATTGAAATAAACATAAAACATCAGAAAATGAGCCTGAAAAGGTTTAAAGACTAGTTAATGGAATAACTGAATATTCAAAAAAGTGACTGGTAGGAGTTTTGTGTATTTATATTCAATAGGCATTTCTAAAATATCTGTAATGGATAAACTTAATAGCAGATGATAGTTTAAAGAAAACAATTGGAGCAGCTGTATAGAAAATTCTGAGCTGAATAGCACTATTTGAAAAAAAAAAAAGCAGTCAAGGCTTTCCTTGCGTATTTGTATAGTAGAAGTGATTAATTAGAAACATTAGCTGTAGAAATCCATTGGAGCTATGGACAAAGAAAGGCACTAGAAGATGATGTCGGAAATTACTAAACCAGGAGGAAAAGTTTTATAAAGAAATTCACAAAAGTATTTACAAAATATGTACAAGGAAAGGAAATTCACTCAGAACTGGAACGATGCTGTCATTTTTCACAGTAAAGGAGAAAATGAAGACATAAAACACTGTAAACCAATGAGTGTTCGCTCTGTAATGTAAAAGATACAAAAATTATCACCAACTTTGTAGAAAAATATTTTATCAGGAAATGTGGTGGTGGTAAGGTTTTGGGGGCACACAGCAGCAAGGTCTTTAGTGCATGTTACCAGGTAAAAGAGCGATTTTGATTTGGAAGTGGATATAGCACACTGAACAACTTACATGTTGTGAATGAAAAAACTGCAACTGTTCAGTGAGTGTGAATTACCACTTGGCCAGGGTTTCATGTATTTTGAGAAAGCATTGGCTGGGTTTTAACAAAATCTATGCTAATAGGCCATGGGAAACAAGGCACCAAAATCAAAACACATTTATGTTCACATCACATTGAAGGGTGGCCCAAGTTTTGAATTGTTCTGTATAATTACTTCTACCAATGGCTTCCACTCAGTGAGATTTAGTCTTGTTTTGGACTCCTTACCTTGAGTAACATTGGAATCACTCTCTGTACCTCTGTGGGGCATATTCTGATGTAATGCGAAATATACTGGAAAATACACATCAATATTGCAGCTTTCATAAGACTTTTTAATGATAGTCAGAAATTTAGACTGGGAACGGGAGCCAGGAAAGTAGATTCCATATCACCACAACAATTCTCCGCAGTCATAAAGGAAGTTTTTAGGCCCTTCAGCTGAGAAACAAAAAATGTATGTATGTTAATTGATCTTATCTAAACAACCTTTGTTTTGAAAGTTCCTGGTGGGTCAAACCCGTATGTCAGATTGGGACTTGAACCTGGACCTTTGCCTTCCATAAGCAATTAATTGACTGACTAAGCTATCCAAGCATGATTCATAACCTGTTCTAACAGCTTTACCTCCACCATTACCTATCTCTTGTTCCCCAAACTTTGCATAAGTTCTCCAGCATACTTTGCAGCACTAGTACTTCTGGAAGATAGGATCGTCTTGGCAGATACTCCATCAAAGAGTGAAAATTCATTCTGAAAACCTTTGTTTTGGGAAAATTTTTGTATTGTTTGCCTCTGGTGCAGCTGAAGAAGTAGTTAAGAGAGCAAGTTTGAAAGTAGGCCTGAAAATTATTTCCTTGGTCAATGTTTTATGGTGCACCAGGCTGATTTCATACCAGAGGAGAGGACCACCACTTTAAATTTCCAAACAAACTTCATGTGTGCTGTGGTCAGTGCACATCCAAGTTGTGAGTGTAATATAGTATGTCATAAATGGTTTATACAGGTGTGCACCTAATCAAAGTATTCACCACGTAGAAATGCCTAAAAATAATGAAGTCACAGAAGAAAGTGATCAGTCTTTTATTTAGTGCAGTTTTTAGAGGACAGCTGGATGTGAAGGTCAAGAAATAAATGGAAGAATAAAAACTTTTAAGTGCTTTATTAAAGTAAACCATTCTTAAAACTAATCGTCTTTCATGTCTGAAACAGAAAATTTATAATTAGTGTTGGGGGGAGGGGAATTACGGGGAGAAAGTAGGCAAAAAAGTACATAGCTCAGAGAATAATGGTAGTGGAAAATGTAATTATGGCTGTAATGTAAATAAAATGGAAATGAGCAGGACACAAAGCCAGATGAATGGATAATGGTTGGACCAGTGCAGTGCTTTGTTAGATTCAAAGAAATGTAGGTTTTCAGGAGGACTCGAACCTCCAGCGGATGAGGCCGTGCAATCCAATTCATTTGTGAATGTCACATGCCTCGTAATGTTTGTCCCTATTAACTTTTGCAATTTTCTGTGTCTCTCTTTTTTTTTTTTTTCTTGCACTGACTGATTCCTTTTTGCATTACTCTTTGTTTTTCTTTATATTTTCAAAAACAATGAGTTGTGTGTGCTTATTATTAAAAAAAAGTATTAAATGCTTTCTTCATCTCTGTATTTGGTTGAGACAATTTGATTTTTCAACATTTTTCTAAATCATTCCAGGTGAATTCTGTGATAAAATGAAGCCCAAGAAAAAAAGGGTAAGATCTTGTGACATAGAGCAGAAGTAGTGTATATCACGTACACAAGTATGTGTCTTTATTTCAGTACAGGGACAAATTTTAGAAGACTCCCTGTAAAATACTAAACATGAAATGTACTTGTTGCTATTTCCTTTCAACTTATTTTCCTGTTTTTTTTTTTTTTTTTTTTAATTTATTTTCTTTTTCTTTTCCAGCGTGTTGAAAATGGTGATTTGAACTGGATTGTGCCTCAAAAATTTATCGCTTTCTGTGGTCCTCATGCAAAAACAAAAATAGAAAACGGTATGTGTATTTCAAAGATTTTTACCTAGTACAATGAAGGAGTATATTTCCATAAAATACTACCTGTCTAGACCATTGTGGTAATCTTGCTACCTCACATATCTCATATTTCACTCTGTGCTTATATAGGCAAGGATACACACGCTGTCTTCATAGCGTTTCTTATAATTTCGCAGAAAAATGCTGAAAAGGTGAAGTGTACATGCCATATAACCTTTCATGTATACAAAATTTCAGAATTTGACATAAAACAAATGTTCATTAAGCAACTTACCCCATCAAAATACTACTGGTTCTCTAATGGTACGTACACCATTTGCATGAATAGTATGTTAGTAGTAGTGGAAATAGTAGGAAAAAAATAAATGTCCTGTGTGCAACCCTGCACGTCCTATCATATTCTACCTTATCAGACATAAGGCCAGTGGTGGGAACAGTCATACCAATTCTAACTTTGTTGCAACCACTGTGTAGCTTTTGATAAGTACATGACCACTAATCAATTGTCTGCTGATATGAATGTCTACGGGGAAACTTCCTGGAAGAGGAGGGGGGGTGGGGGTAGGAAGTGTTGAGACCAACCTCACAGTTGCAGAGCATTGCCAATGCTTTATAAAGCTTTGGACAGTCTCCACTGACCATTTTGGGTGTGGATGTTGGATGTTTTGTGTTGCAGTGAGCAGATACCGTAATTTAACTACCTGGATCAGAAAGTTGGTAGAACCTGAAAAGAAACCGTCAATCTCCATTCAGCTGCGCAGGAATGACATAATTGAGTATTTTGACTACCTACTCAGTTGTATTAAATTTTTTTAGTTATGGTGGTCTCTGTCTGAGTGAATGACTGTTTCTTCGGTGTTTCATGGGATATCGGTTGAACCAATAGTACCACTAGTTGAGTAGACTGACAAGAAGCACCAGCACTCGACCTAATTTCGTAAAGGATCCAGTATGATAGTAGGATCCCTCAAATCAAACAACTACGTAACAATAGCCTTCTCATACACAATACCATGGAACCCAGAAAATAAAAATAGTATTAGAAACAGATATAAAATGCCTGAAGAAGAAGAAGAAGAAGAAGCCTGTAGGGCTGAGGAAATGAAATAAAACTTAAAGGGCTGAGAGGGTATGTAATGTTATTTCAGTGATTACAAAATTGAGCCAAATTTACAAAAGAGCATGTCAGTATGAGCCCATTTATAAGTATGATGTCGCACCCCCTCTGATCTGGTTGCATGCATTGATTTGGTTAGAAAGTGTGGCATAAAGCTTTTGTATTCTCTCCTGAAGTAAACTGATCCATGAATTCTGCAACTGGTCTTGGTATCTTGGATACTGGAACTGGGACAGAGTTGACATCCAAGCTGGACTTGCATGTTCTATCGGGGACAGATCTGTGTAGCTTTGTGGCCATGGCAGAACCTCAGCATCGTGCAGATGGTTATAGAGACACATGCCCTGTGTGGATGGGTGTTGTCCTGTTGAAAAATGGCACCACAGGTAACACAGGAGGACGTAGGATGTCCATATCACCTACTAGTCGTGATCTGAAGTCATATCTAATTACCATTACACCAGGAATAACACTACTGTACCTCTCCAGAAAATTGCAAGAATAGGACCTCTCCACAGGTCGCCACTAGACTTGCTGAAAGAGGTCATCCAATTTAGCACAAAACCACAGTTCATTGCTGAAGAAAATACGATACAATTCATCAGCAGTCCATGCTTCTAATTCATAATGTGACTCTGCACAGCTGTTAGTGTTGCGGTGTTAATGGCAGCCTACGCATGGAATGGTATTTCCCTAGTCTGGTTACTGTTGGTCTCCAACAAATGGTGTGGAGTGACTTAGAATGTTGCAGGGAAACCATTACTTGCTCTTGGATGGCAGGCGAAGAGATGGAGGTAGTACGCTTGGGCCACAGTAGGGTGATCTTTCCTTGTGATGGTCAGAATTGGTCAAATGGGACTTTGACAACAAGTGTACCTGCTGTCATGTGCCGTTCCTGACAAACATTGGGCCTCTGTCACATCCAAATGCCCCATAAATCTTGGATATTGCAGGATTCAAGCAGCTAGCCAAATGGAGACGCACAGAGAGGCCCCTTTCAAATTATAGCAGGTACTGATAACAGTGTCTTATGTGTGTGCGCGGCACATCCTTGTCCTTCATGGCAATCACTCATCTGATGCTGTCCATGTGCCTTATATATCCTACCTGGTAACAACACTAAACACGAACAACACTAATGCACTCTGATGGCTGTTTTACTTGTCACAGAGAATTGAAACTCTCATCATGTGCAGTCTTACACACAAAATCTTATGGCCGGGTGGCCGCCACGGAGACTAAGTCCGAGTTGTTCACTTAAGATGGCCAATAAAACCGAGCGCCTCTGTCAACGCAAAGTCCAGCCAGCTGAACAATCTGGCAACACTGTAAGATGCGGAAGTGTCAGGAGGAAGTGTTGTCTACTTTCGGGATGTTGTTGTGTTTTGTCTTCCCATGTTCTAGTGGTAATCATTGTGCATTCTAAACTTACAGTTACATGCTCACGTCCAACTGTGTGTCTTTTTTTATTATTAATAATTTTTTTTTCCCGGCCCTTCTCTAAAGTTATGAGTCCGATTGAACATTGAAGATAATTCATTTCACATTCTACCCACTAGTAATAACAAATACTTCCAGAAACAATTCCGCTCGACAGTCATGGCTGTGTTGCGATCAGAAGAGCTTACGCTCGAGCATTTCTTCGCTCTGCAGCGGCCACGGGCCAGACGCCACCCGCTACCTGAGATTAGGTGCTGCCCAGGTGAAAGTGGCACAGTGCTGTCAGTGTGTGTGTCAACTGTCATTTTCGAATTTGAAGTTATAGTTATCATCTTGCAGTTAAGCATTGGATTTTGCATACTTGAAAGTCATGAACTACAGTTAAGCATTGTAAAATTGGGTTGCAAGTGGAAAAAGGTGTAACATCTGCAACACAGTATTTACTTTCGGTATAATAGAGCTGTGAATGCAGAGGAGGCAGCTCCAAAGATTTGAACTGTGTGTGGAGGGAGTGCTTTTGGGAAAAATACGCCAGAAAAAGATATTCATATTTCAACAAGGATCATTCTGGGATGAATGATTTTCCACATTAAGGAAGTCTCGACTACTGATATAAATGATGGATTACCTTTTAACCATCATGCGATATTTGCATTCAACAAGCAAGGCTCAGACGTCTGCTGTAGGAGTACTGCATGCTCTAATTCGAAATAACAAAAATCAACTGAGTGACTATTATTGCAGTTATGCTTGAACGTCATCAGGTCGCTCATTGAGCATTCCTATGCAATACTGTTACTGGTGACGTGTTATGATGCTTTCATCGTTAACTTCCTAAGAAATGAAAGGCTGAGCCCTATCAAAAGATGTAAACTGGAAGAAAGAGTAGTGTGAACATAATATTTTCCATCTGATAGCTCCAAAAGTGTGTTTTGCACTACGGATTCTTCCCCAAGGGTGTGTCCATCACAGCTGGAATTTGTTGGCAACAACTGAGACACCTTTCGGTCGCAGTGTATCTGCATAATTGATTGGCATATGTGCTGTTCAACAGGCAGCAGTTATCGCTCTCACTGGAATCGATGACTGTGTGTGTTTTTTTTTTCGTGTTTACGCACAATCTGAGAGACAAGCAGCGATAAATATTGCATCAAATATAAATGTAAAGTATTTTAATGCAATGGCTAGTTACTACAAACTGAATTTTTATCCAACCCATGTCCTGCATATTACGTTAAGTAAGTAAGATGTATTAACTCCAGTGCGCTCTTGTTGCAGCTCGCAACAAGTGCAGTGATTAGCTGTGCCCAACACCGCCGCGATTTGTTTATGTTGCCTGAGTGTGGACACTGCAGCAAACGCTTCCCCCTTAAACAGAAAAAAATGCCTTGGCTCTGACTGCAGTGAGCGGACATCACTGCCTGTATGTTCTTATAGTAACCAACGTCAGACTCTAATCACAGGTGCCCCAGAGCAATTGGAACGATTATCATGTTATTAGTCATCAGAATATTAACCAGTGATGAAATGTCCACTCAATTTGAATCCCAAGAAAATAGGAACCTTCTCACAAAATACTGTTAGGTGATTTCAAAATTTATCCAACACACAAAAATTAACAGCAGAGCTTTCATGCACGTTGTAGTAGCACACAAGGTAATATTATGTCTTGGAAGTGTATACTCAGTTTCTTCCTCTGACATCAACGCCCTTGTTTTAGTATGAAATTGAGAAACTAAGCACAAAAGCTAAAGTTACTGAGAAGCATGTAAGTCATTTCCTCTTCTCATGTCATAGCTTTTGTTTCAGTATGTGGTGAAAAATAAATAGTTTAGGGTTCTGGAGTATAATATCACACCAGATTCTTATTGTAGGCCCCACTGGAAATGCAAAAAGTAGAGAACTCTTCATTCTTTTGTCCAACAGTCTGTTTTCTTTCATGCATTACTACTGCTCACAAATTCTTATTCAAGGACTTGCAGGCATTGAGTTCTTCAGCAGAATGAACCTTGTGTTATTGTGCTAATTATGATATGGAAAAAATGCAACAAAGACGAGTTCCCCTAGAGCTATTAAGATATTTGCACATGTCTGTATTCAGCAATGATTGCCAGCTGCCACAGCACTGTACAGAATTTATGCGGCAGGCAACACAACTGTGAGTGCACTTCAGACTTTATTCAGTAAGTCCTCAGGAGAAGGACGAAAACATCAAATTAACATCACTTTCCGAGTCACATTCAATCCAAAATGAGGTGTTATTAAGGTAGCTGAGTGTTCTAGCTATTACACTTTGATAATTCCCATATGAGTATTCCGGTAGCCAAAAGAATCCGTTAGTGTGACACTATAGGGAACTACATTAATATCAAACTGCAAGAACTCGAGACAAAATGTGGAATCTTCCCTTCTCTGTGTTACCTTTTACAGTTGTTGAGGATGCTCTCTGTCCTAGGTGTAATGCAAATGGAACTTCACATTCACAAGGCGCTTTCCGCTACTCTTGACAAACATCAGCAACTTGTAATTACTGCGAGTAACAACTGTGTGGTGATAATGGTACAGGTTGTCTGTGGATGTGGTGGTGTTATGCTGTCAAACTGCTTACAGTAACGTTAATGGTGGTGCACATAATGTAGCACAGACTACCTAAGTAAAGATAGTGTGGTGGTGTCGTCACTTCTCTTTATTTGGCATCAGCTTGAGTAATCTGAGTTAACAAACATAGTACTCAATTCACGAGCTGCTAACGATACAGTATTAATACGTAGACCATCGTGCGGGTATTACATTTATTACACAGTGAACTGCTTGATAAATATTAGTTTCAGCTATGCAGCTGGAATGGCTCACTACACAGGTACTCTTATGTCGCACCTGGTTAAGTGATCAGGTCGCTGCAATCCTGCTTCTACTGTTCATAAATACTTGTATACTGACCATTCATTATTTGACTAAACATGCAGTACAATCTAATTTGCTTGTATATGATATGGATAAGTGCTGTCACAAAGAAATGACTAAGGAATGGATGCTGTTACAGTCCCCCTTACATTGATGCAAGACAAATGTTCGCAAATCACCTGCATTGCTTCAAAAAACAATTGCATCTTAAATATCAAAGGACAGACGTCCACACCGTCACAGGGTGTTGGAATACAGCAACGGCAGCAAATGAAAATTTGTGCCTGGCCGGGGTCTGAACCTGGACCTCCCCCTTACTAGGCAGACATGCTGACCATTGCACTATCTGGACACAACAGCCAACCTCCCTGCAGGATCTATCTACACACACTCATTGTCAGACAGAAATTCCCGTCTTTGCTTCATACCACATATGTGGTAAACGTCCGCCCCCCCCCCCCCCCCCCCCACTTTCCATTATTCATTATTCCCCTTGCCCGCAGCTACACTGTTCGGATGATGACGTGAGTCTAGCACTGAAAACTTTTAATGGCCCGTCAAGACCTGAATAATTACATAGGATTTTTCAAGAGGAATAGTAAATATTGTAGCAGGTGGTAGTATAGACAAGTTTCAGAAAAAATTCCATATAACGTGTCCAATTTTTATTGAGTGCATACACCTGGTTCAATGCATTTTCGTTTTGTTTGTTGGTCCTTACAGGGCCCCATTGTCTACACTTCCTTGAAAATGAACTTCCAGCATTATTGGAAGAGGTTCCTTAGACTACAAGAATGCGCATGTTCCTCCAGCATGATGGGGCTCTGCACATTCTAGTCATCAGGTGACATTTCCCAGAAGATGGATCAGTAGATGTGGGCACTTTTCTTAGCCACCAAGGTCCTTGCTCTTACCCCATTGGATTTTTGCCTGTGGGGATTGTTGAAAGATGAAGTATACAAACAAAAAGTAAACCCACGAGGTGATTTGATTGTTCGGATTATGAATAGTGCAGCCTTCATAGAAGAAGACAAAGACGACCTGAGAAGAGCTACATGTCATGTCATTAAGAGAAATCAAAAGTGCATGAAAGTTGGTGGAGGAATTGTTGAAAATCAACTTTGAAAGTAATTTGCCTTTGCTTTGTGTTTGTTTGGGTTGCATACTAACAGCTTTATCTCTGTACTCAATAAAAAGTGGACCCATTTATATACAATTTCTTATGCAGTTTTCTATACCACCAGATACTAAAGTGTCTACTATTCATCCTGAAACACTGTATGTATGCTTACATATGTGGTGTCTGTTGTTTCGGACATGACCGAAAGAAAAGACACCACGAACACACACACACACACACACACACACACACACACACACACACACACACACACACCTTACGTGCTGTTTGGAAAATGTTTGTCAACTCAGTGATAGTGGTGGACTGGAACTGCATTAACCTACTCATTTCACTAGATATAGTTGTAACTTACTGAACAATTCACATTTAATTAGTGACAGTGATTTGGAAAATTTAGGTTTGCAAGATGATTACTTTATATGTTAATTACAGCGTCTCTCATCGTTTACTTTGTGGGAAATCTGCTTCTTTCTACCCTAGTTTATACTACAGCAATGAGTGAATGCTCGCATTATTGATACCTTACTAGATGTGCTACTGCAACTGTAGCCAAAGATTCAAATCCAGCTGGAAAATTATATTTCAAGTCAGATGGTTTTTCTCCTCCTCTACTGTCATTGAAAACGATCCCAACGAAATTAAGTATAGGAATCTTACGAAAACCTTGAGTTCATACTGCAGTGTTGTGCAGATGAAAAAAGTAATTTTCACAATTATCGGATGAGAGATGGAGTTTATCAGATTTCACTAATTATGACTGAATTATTAATTGTTGGTTCACAGGCACTTTTCTACCACTTATTGTAACAGTGTTAGAGCTGGAAGAATAGAAACATAATATTTTTCGCCATGTGAAATATTCGAATTCACCTTTAAGTCTACATGTTTCGACTAACGGCAGAATATCCATCAGAAAAGGTGACAACAAGAAGCCAGGTCATGCCTGTCTTCTGGAGGGTGTACAAATGACAGTGATCTTAATAATAAATAATATTGTATAGCAAAGATACATTGCCAACTCAACCACTGGAGGAGCTCCAAAATTGTGAATCGCGTCTGGTGAATACACTTTCAAGGTTTCGGTCCAATTAAAACAGTAAAACTCAAATAATTATCGCAGTTATTAATTTATGACATTTTGTTTGCACTCAGTGCATCATTGTATTACATGTAACTACACTGTAGTCCCTAAACCTAGTTACAGAAATGCGAATAAGACTCATTGACGTATAATGAGTATATTTCGGCCCTTGCCACCCACAACCACGAGCTGAAGCTATAGTCACTTCTGAGGTCACTTACAGAACACATCAGCTGGTATCCGTCCTGGTAGTATAACTGAAAGTTGGCAACAAGACAGAATATGTTTGGCAACTCTGTCACTGGCAAGTTACTTCCTTGATGGCACAGAACTATCCTGCTAAATTCACTTGATATTATTGTGTCATTTCAGTTGAATAATGTGAGCGGTTTTCTCTTGAGATCTTATAAAAGGATTTCAGTTAATATTTGTTACTACTAGTGGGTAGAATGTGAAAAGAATTATCTTCAATGTTCAATCAGATTCATAACTTTAGGTGAGGCCAAAATGTGGTGGGGGGGGGGGGGGGGGGGGGGGGGGAAATAAGGTTGGACGCGAACATGTGACTATAAGTTTAGAATGCACGATGATTACCGCTAAACAAAGGGCTCATACAACACATAATCATCTCAGAAGTAGACAACACTTCCGCCTGACACTTCTGCATCTTAGAGTGTTGCCAGATTGTGCAGATGGCCAGTCTTGGCGTTGTCAGGGGCAGTCAGTTTTATTGGCCACCTTAAGTTAACGACTTAGGCTTAGACTCTGTGGCAGCTGGCCAGCAGTCAATTATTATGTCTAAGTGTCTAAGACTGTACATACCAGATGGTGTGTGTGTGTGTGTGTGTGTGTGTGTGTGTGTGTGTGTGTGTGTGTGTGTGTGAAGTACATTGATATCTGATAATATTCTGGGTGCTTCAGTTTTTTTGTCAGGCAATGTAGTTTTTGGAGCATCTGCTCTTCAGTCCATGTACATAACACAATAATGGTTGAGACACAAAGCTCTTAATTTCATTAAAGCTGATGTGTTGTAAAGTGAAATTATCTGTGTGAGAGGTAAAGAATAGGAGGAAGGTGAGGCGATAGAAGTGAAGGATATTACCTAAATCATCAGTGATGAGCTGTAAAGAATGCAAATGTACATTTTAACGTTTGGCTAACTCATATTTCAGAGAGTATTAAGACAAGATTTATTAGGTGAAAGATTAGACTACTAATCCTGTGTGTAGTCCTTTAACTATCAGCTATATTGTCATACCAGTTTTTAATGGAGGGGTGATGTGAAACATGGATGTGGTATCACGGCGTATGAAAAGGAAGTCGATGCACCTCCTCCCCCTTCCAGCATCCTTAGTAAGTTGAATAGTTAAATACTCAGTAAAGACAGACATTTATTCATTGAGCAGAATGTGTAAAAGGGATTAAGCTATCAAAACAGATATCATGTGGTGAAGGAAAGGGCCCTCTCCCTTAGTAGAAGAATAAGGAATGCCACTTGATCAGGGACAGGGGTACAGCTATCAAGAACGTAATGTGCTACTCATCAACCTCATAGCATTTCAGGTTACTAGTGCATAGGGTTATACCAAAGTAGAAGCGGAAAGGGATGACAAAGTTACTAAATTTCATTACCCTTCTTACAGAAACAATAAAAGTATGGGAGCTGTTGAGCAAATGCTGAACATTGCCACTAACAATAGTAGTGAGTACTTGTATTGCTGAGAGCTAATCTGGAGATGAGACTCAGTCAGTGGTGAATTCATCTTGCTATCACTACTTTAGCTTAATACTCTGCAAGTGATGTGTGGAACTATGAAGAAGAAAATATTTAGTTTAGATTTCAACAACATTAAAGCATGTGGACAACCTTCTTCCTCAGTGTGGGAACTAAAATCTGCGAAAGTAGTGGTTTGCGAGACACCTTCAGAACTAGAGTAAATACTATAACAGATTTTATGCTACTTGTATCATGAAGGCTAGGAATACCAACTTGTTTCCTCAGTACGATATAGTTCAGAGGGAAATTGCCTTAATTGCCTTCTGTCCAGAAAGGTTGGGAGGGGGGGGGGGGGGGCGGCAATAGAGTAATTTTCCGTGCTTACTGACATGAGCTATATTTAGAAAACTGTTGGATTTGTGGCAAACTGCAACTTTGAATGGATGCCTGAGTCTTCTAATATCTCAAAGTGTTCTGTGTGGGTCCAGATGTTAACTCTCTTTGTTTAATAACCTGACTATACCATAGAATAGCAAGCAAAAGTTAGTTTATGTGTGATTCCGAGTACAACCGCAGACTTAACTGACTATCCACAAGCAACACCACTGCTTCTCATTGTTTCCAATGCGAGGCCTGTGGAACAAGGTGACAGCATCACCTGTGCTATATACCAGCTTTAGTGACAGACAGCACCTCTACCCAGGAAATTGTTGTACTGCTGCTGCCAAACTGCATAGAGACCAGAGATGGCTTTTAATGCCCAAACATACATTCATCAGCGAGTTTGTGAATTTTTCAGACTTCGATGAAGACAAGTTAGTAAAGTGTGGGAATATATTAAGTAATTTATGATGCATGACATGAAGAACACAGAAATGTCTTAGTGAAAGATAATGTCTGGAAAGGTGTAGCACAGGAGTTAAATAAAACAAGAAAGTGTATTAAAGCTGTTTTTTATTAATGAATAGATTCATATATACATTGTTTATGAAAATTGTTGTAAGAGTATGTCAAAAATGCAAGAGGGTGTATGTTTTATCTTATATAAACCATTATTTACAATCCATTGGGAATGGCTGCCTGTTGCCATACCCCAGAACCATATTCACTGCAGAAGAAAACTTTAAGTTTGTCTCTAATTTGAAATCCATTTCTGTTTAGAAATCTTCCAAAAAGACAAAAGCTAAGCATGTTGCTTTGGCTGGTTGCTTCATTAACATTATAACTACAAAATGGAGTAGCTTTCTCTTCAAGATAACTGTTGTATAGCAAGTTGTGTAAACGACATACCAGTATTATCAGGCCGTCAGCCACATCAGGTGCCACAGCATTAGGACTACTAAAAGTACTCCAAAAGACTATGGGCAGGTGTAGTGTGGGCAGTCTGTTTAATAGATCTGTTGCATCTTATAAGTGTTCTGCCAATAAAACACAGTCTTTTTGTTCACCCCCTCCACAACATTTTTGATGTCTCCTTTCCAATTTAAATTGTTCGTAATTGTAATTCCTAAGTATTTAGTTGAATTTACAGTTATTAAATTCAATTGATTTATTGTGTAACTTAAGTTTAATGGATTCTTTTTAGCACTCATGTGGATGACCTCACACTTTTCATTACTTAGGCTCAATTTGTAATTAAAAACCAGTGACCCACTCTTCTCTGCCACTCTTATGAGAACATGGTTTACATCATACAACTAAAGCAACTAGGTATTCTCCATTTATACTAAAATTCTTGTTCAATGCATCTGATATCTGATTCAGTAGGAGATGGCTTCAATATAGTCAGCAGTCTTATTCATAAAATCTTCAGTACGTTTCACAATCTTTGATATGTAAGTTGGTGATATACGATATGCAAGTAACAAAGACAGGTAGCTTTCGCCTGTAGCCATAAATCTGAAAGAAATGAAAGTAAAACTAATATAGTTTCCATTCAAAGACGATGATTGTAAGAAGTAGTGGAAGTTGTTAAGAGACAGTTAGCAGAAGTCAAACAAATACAACAGGAAATAGTGGTGAAACATCTGAGTTAAAAAACGATGAACATTGTATACGAGTACAGAAAAGAAAACACAGAAAAGTCTTCTGATGTCATTCTTCAGGCTCTCCTGGTGATCTGTTGACATTTGGGGGGGGGGAGGGGGAAGGGGGGCTGGGGGGTGACTTTTGCCGGATGTTCGTGTCATTCTCACACGATATTTCGACGGCATAACTCGCTCTCTTCTTCAGGTGCTACCCGAGAATGGTCCTTGGGCAGAGCAAGTCCAGTATTTATGCCTGTAAGGTGCTGGGCCCTCCCTAGTCGGTCTGTGCCGCATCGGGTGTTCCCTCCACGGCCCGCGCCCACCAGATGAAGGTTCCAGGGTCCTCTCTGGTTGCTGGTGTTTCCATTGCTGTCCGCACCTGCTCAGCTGCTCTCTGGGGTTGCGGTCATCATCTTTAGTGTCTGGTGCTCTGTATCCTACCTGTTTCCTTGGTCTCCACTTCTGTTTCTTGCTGGGTGCTCCGTAACTGGTCAGCACCGCATCGAGTGTTTCGTTTGTGGTCTGCACCTGCCAGGCCCGGCTCCTGTGGTCCTCTCTGGTCATTGGTGTTCCGAATACCATCCACACTGGTGTGGCTGTCCTCTACTCTTCCTTTTTACCCCCACCCCTTTGATAGGTAGGTGGTTCTTATCCCCACAGCACTTCTTTCCAGACAGTAAGTGAAATGTACATTAAGTTTGGTTCAAAGTGATCAGTAGTTTGGTAGGAGATGTGGAACATATATATACATATTTGTATGTGTGGATGAAGGCATTGCCAGCTTTTGTCTAGTACTGGAATGTAACAATAAAATGTCATTAATTTTGTATTCCTATAACAGCACAATAACTGTGGTGGAGTTAGAAGACATCCTGCTTGACATAGTTCTTGTGAGCAACTGCATAGCTTGTCTGTCACTGTGTTCTGCAACACACCAACTCTGGGCGACAGTGTTGCCGACTGCAGTTGTGGTCGGTCTCTGTCATAGTGTTCGAAATTGCGCCTTTAGATTTTATGATCACTTCGTTGGTTTGTGTTGTGATTTGGAAAAGAGGTGGGACACTCCCTGTAGACATAACATCTTTCCACTGCTTCATGGATCGGAGGTCCCAGCTCATTTCTAGACAGATTTATTCAGAAGAGTGGTGTTTCTTATTGTAGCATTATAAATCAAACCTTCTTTGCAACAGTCATAATCATCATTTCTCCATTGTGTAATTCCTCTAAATTGTTGTTTTCAATAATTTTTGAATTTTCAGCTTTTCATTCTGCCTCATAGTTACAACTTATCAGGTACATATAGTTATTGATTAAATAGATGGAATGATAGATATTAATAGCTCATATGCAGTAACGAAACGAGGTGATGCAGTGAGAAGGCACTGAATCTATACTCATTTGCGATAGGCCTGTTTCAGCTACAGTTACCATTGTCAAGCTATTGCAAATAATACATTGACTTTTATCATTATTTACTTAACTTTTATTTGTATTTACATGTTGGCTCTATGGTGTGAGCATATGTTGGTAATTATGGACTGTTATTTGTGACTTCAACATTAAATCAGTAGCTACTGTCACTTATTAAATTGCTGTCTGTGTTTGTGTTTTAACTAATTTACGACCACTTGTGGTCCTTTTTGACATCAGTGGATGCTGTCCAAGGTATTTTAGTTTCTATTTACATGTTAACGAATTTCTGCTGGCATATTTGACAGTTGCACCAAAGAATGCAACAGTTAGTTACAAGGTTGCTTTATATAGTCTATGAAGTTATTGCATTAATCGTTTAATGTTTGCTGCTAATTTTATGTTTGGGAGTGAAATGTTTTTGTTATTTCTATGTTTATCTGTTGTTATAATTTAAGATTTCAATAAAATTTTCTATATTGTTTTTATGTTTAAAGTCCATTTGTTAATTTAGTATGTTTGGTGGTGGCTTCTATATATGCATGTATGAGGGTCGTTCAATAAGTAATGTCCCAAATTTTTTTTAAAAAGCCATTAATATTCATAGAAAAACGTCCGTATTGATGCTTCACATTTGATGTTTGTTCTGTGCGCCGGTGAGGTTTTGAACCATTCTGGCAGATGGCAGAGCTGTAGTACAGCACCAAAATGGCATCTACATACGACTCACGTTACAAGCAGCTTGCTGTTATTGAATTCTTGTGTGCAGAAAAAGAAACCGTGGTGAACAACCATAAACATTTGTGTGCTATGTGTTGTGTCACTGCCAGACACCACACTTCCAAGGTGGTAGCCTTTAAATCAGCCGTGGTCCGTTAGTATACATCAGACCCGCGTGTCGCGACTATCAGTGATTGCAGACCGAGCCCCGCCACACCGCAGGTCTAGTCTAGAGAGACTCCCTAGCACTTGCCCGAGTTGTACAGCGGACTTTGCTAGCGATGGTTCACTGTCTACATACGCTCTCATTTGCAGAAACGACAGTTTAGCATAGCCTTCAGCTACATCATTTGCTACGACCTAGCAAGGCGCCATATTCAGTTACTATAAGTACTATCTTCAAGGATGTGTTCTGAACAGATAATATTGTGACTCATGTACCGTCAAGAGCGACGTTCATCATTAATGGATTAAAGTTAAGTATCAAACTAATTGTGTCCGCTTTCTGAATTCTCATTCCTTGTCATGTTCCAGACCTCACATCAGTATAGTTCTTCCCTCTTCACACCAGCCTGCGTGAGCTAAAACACGTGCATTTCAGCATCCACTCGTAACACGGTGTTGGCTCTTCTGCTAACACAAAACAATGTATGGCAATACTGCAGTTGATAGGAGTACAGTTACGTGATGGGTAAGGGAAGTTACAGTCCCAGGAATTGCAGAAACATAGCTCCATGATCAGCCACGCTTGGGGTGTCCTGTTAAAGCCACTGCTCCAGTCATGGTGAATGGTTTGGATGTCATTATTCATGCCGGCTGGCTCATCACAACTTGACAATTGGCTCTACAGTTATCGGTCAGCATTGGGAGTGCATCTGCAATGATTGAGACTCTCAGATATTCAAAGAGGTGCTCACGATGGCTTCCACGAATGCTCACAGCAGACCACAAGATTCAAAGAAAGGCCATTTCATCTGAATTGTTGGAGCATTTGGGACTGATGGAGAGGCCTTTCTGTCACAGATCATTACGGGGGACAAGAGCTGGGTGCAGCACTTTGCACTGGAAACAAAAAAGCAGTCCATGGAATGGCATCATCCTCATTCAGCACAAAAGAAGAAATTCAAGACAACCCCCTCTGCTGCAAAGATTCTCTATGGGGAACACACTTCGAAGACGACGAGGGAGTCAGTCATGCAGTGAAAACATGGCTACACCTACAGGACAAGAGTGTTTATCAGCAGGGAATGCATGCACTTCTACAATGTTTGTGTACAGCCATACAGTGTGATGGAGACTGTGTAGAAATATAGGACATGGACAAAACATGTTGATGTATATTGTCACCAAATTCTGACTCTTAACAGTAAGTATGTTCTGAGAAAAAAATGTGGGGCATTACTTATTGAATGACCCTTGTATATTTCCATTTCTTCAAGAATGTTCATTGCTAGTCCCTTTGGTATTATGTGCAGAATTTTCAATGCTTATTTTGTACGTTCTGCTCTGTGGTCCTTGGATTTTAAGTGTTTGAAAAAAGTAGAAACATCACTCTTGTAACCTCTAGTGTGCTCTTGATCTCTAATGTCAAAATTTTGTCCTGTTTGACCTATGTAAATTTTTTACATTAGATTTTATATATGCCTGGATTGGCATGGACTGATAATTTCATTTTCCCTAAGAGGATTCATGATATTAAGTTGTTGCTGGTTCGGTAAGCAAATTTTACTGTTGTGTTTTTTAGTAATGCTTTCAATTTTATAGATGTGTTTCCTAGATGTGTGTGTTGTTGGTTACTCTCTTATTAATTTTATGTCCTTATGGGTTATGTTGTGTATGATTTTGGTGTGTTTTTCATAGAGTTGAACTACTATGTCTGGGTTGTAATTATTCTGTTTTCTGTTGGGTTACATATTGGAGTGTGGGAATTTCTTTGTGTATGGCTGGTTGTTCTAGCAGTAAACTGATTATCCTGTTAATCATTGTGTGGAAATATGTGTATTTATATGCTTTAGGGTGATAGGATTTTGCACTGATATTATCTCTCATTGTGGGTTTCCTGTAAATTTCAGATTTGTGTCTGTTGTTGATATTGCTGATAGTCTGGTGTAGGATATTTATTTATTTGTTGGTTTCAGATTCTACTGTAGATTTAATTTTTGGAGGTATTAGATTAAGTACTTTGTTTATTTGTAGGATGTGTGTCATCTCTTGTCTATTACTAACAAAGTGTCATCTACATATCTGTGATAATATGTAATTTTCTTGGCTAGTGGATTTGTGGGATTAAAAATTTGTTCTTCTGAGGTGTGTAATAAGATGTCTGCTATTGTACTGGCAATGCTACATCCCATAGCTACCCTGTCAGTTCGTGTATAAAATGTATTGTTTGATTCAAGGTGGTTTTGTGTTAGAACCAATTTTAATAATTCTAAAGTTCTGCGTACACTTGCAACAGATGTTTTCCTATATTGGAGTAGGTTATTTTTTTATAGTTGATATAAGTTCTTGGACAGATATGTTGGTGTATTGATTCGTGATGTCAAATGATACGAATTTTCTGTGTGTTGTTATGAACACTGGCAATTAAAATTAAATACATATAGCTGTGAAATTTATATCTTCATTGCCACAAATATTTCTGATGACTATGTTACAATTTCTGATGTTGTGATTACCGTGGGACGTGAGAACACAGCTGTTTTTATCCAAATACATATCAGACATCACTTCTTTACTGACATGAAAATGTTATTACAATGTCACTTGCTTCCAAATATATATCATCTGCCCACTGCTGTCTCACTGGCTATTTAGACTGACACACCCTCTTTTGCTCCCGTCATATGTCATCGTGAGCGTCAACAACATTGTAGCAAAAAAACACTTAAGTACACCACTGGCCCCTATGGATACTTTTACCATCTCCTGCCAAAATGAATACTATTGTTGAGTATTTGTCTAATTTTAAAGTCAGTTCAATTTCAGCTGCAAATGGATTTAGACAAACTGCAGTTTAAATGTTGTAGATGATGCTAAAAAGCCAAAGTATGCAGTATACATTCCCATGGTTGGCTACATGAAGTAATTTGCTGCCTGCTCACTACTCCCCTCCACGCACTTACCGAGTACTCAGCCAAGGTGGTACCACTGTTCCCCCTCCAACCCTTCTGTATTCTGTACTTCAGCAACTGTGAAACACGACCTGAACTATCTTCTTGGGTGCACGTCATATATAGCAACAGCAACTAATAATACTATAAAAGATTGCAATCATTATTCAGTATGATTCATGACCTTTTGCTCGTCCTGTAATCTACTGATGTCTGTCGGTACTATCTCCACGATGGGTCTTGTCATTGTAATTTATTCTCACAACAATTACACTCAGTTTAATATGAATGATTTTGTTAAACATATCATTCTAGTTCGTTTTCCTTCTTATTTCACTTGAATGTCACCATCCTGTTATAATGTTGATTAAAATCTGGTAATGTTTTTACCTGGTTTTCTAATATGTGAACAGCAACCAAATCTCTAATTTGCAACCCACTTAATAAATCATTACAGTCTCTCATAAACAAATCAAATACTGATCTGGGTTCAGAATCAAGTAATGTTTTTTGATGGATAATATTTCTGTTTCTGAATGTTACCTGTACTTAAAAAGCAGCATTACACAGTACATTGTATCAACACATATATGAGAACTTTTGTTGCAAACCTGTTCACATGCAACAACAGTTTCTAAGATGATAGAATTTAGTGCCATTTCCTCCTGTGTTTCACAAAATTGTCAAATTTTATGCAGAGCAATAGACTATTGTAGTGGCTAGTTCATACTTTCTCATGTATCTCCTGCACTAAAGCCATGCGATTCAAATTTCACGTGGTTGTTTGGCATATCAGGAAATCTTAGACCTGTTCAAACACGAGTATCATTTGTCCAGCCCTACCCTTCCTAATTCTTCAAAATTAATGGGCATGTGACCTCAATATCCAAAGCTTTATCTCTAAATGAAAGATGAATCCTACATACTCTATTAAACAACATAAAAATGTTAACCTCAGCAGAAATAGTTTAATCTGCAGATATACGAGTAAGATGACCTCGTATTTTTTGAATGATGAATTTGGAAAAAAACCTTGTATTATAATTGAGTATATACAGTATGTGCAGGATTTTCATTACTTGTCCTATGTGTTCTGCTTCGTGGTTCCAGGATTTTAAGTGTTTGAAAAAAGTTGAAACATTACTCTTGAAATCTCTAGTGTGCTCTTGATATCTAATGTCAAACATTTGTCCTGTTTGACCCATGTAAAATTTTTCACAATTTTTACATTCGATTTTATGTATTCCTGGGTTGATATGAGCTGGTAATTTCATATTCTGTGAGTGAATTCATGATTTTAAGTTATTGCTGGTCCGGTAAGCAAATTTTACTGTTGTATTTCCTAGTAATGCATTCAGTTTATTAGACATATTACCTAGATATGTCATCAGTATGTAAGATGTTTCATGTGTCGTTGGTCACTCTCTTACTAATTTTATGTCCTTATGGGTTTCACTGCGTGTGGTTTTGGTGTGTTTCTTGTAGAGTTGAACTACTATGTCTGGGTTGAAATCATTCTGTTGGGTTACAATTGGAGTATGGCAATTTATTTATGTAAATATGACTGATTGTTCTAGTGGTAAATTGATCATCTTATTAATTACTGTGTGGAAATATATTTGTGTGATTTAGGATGACTGGATTTTGTGCTGATAATATTTATCTGTCATTGTGGGTTACCTGTAAATTTCAAATTTGTTTGTGTTGTTTATATTGCTAATTGTCAGGTCTAGAAAATTCATTCATTTATTGGTTTCAGATTCCATTGTGAATTTCATTTTTGGAGGTAGTTGATTTAGTACTTTATGTATTTGTCTGATATCAGTGTCATCTCCACCTGTTAGTAGTAGAGCATCATCTACATATCAGTGGATGGTGGTGGTGGTGATGATGATGATGATGATGATGATGATGATGATTAAAAATAGTGACACCACAAACAACGGGGTTAGTAAGCAAAAGTGTAGAAAAGAAAATGGCCCGCAAATTAATGCAAACCATATTTTTCCGTTTATTTTATTTCTCCTCGTTTTATCAAAATGTAGACAATCAATAAATGACATAAATTAGAATAGGTGTAATGTCAATTATTTGCACAGATAGCTTATGTCAATAAAACATTTTGTAATTTTGGTTAGTCAGAATATGTTAAAAATAAAATGTTCACAAGAAGCCTCCTGAAAGAAAGGTCCTCATCTTATCAGGATTGTGTTATACTCTGGTATATACAGTAATACCACAGGAGAAATGGAGATATATATATGCGCACATATAGCAACAACAGATAAAATAAGTAGCAAAGATTAAATGATTAATCGGTTAACTTTGTATCTATATAAAGCAACTTTTTTTAACCATATGGAATAGTTGGTCCAGCTGTCAAATATGCCATCAGAAATTTGTTAACATATAAATATTAATTAAAATACCTTGGACATCATCCACTGATGTAAAAAAAGGACCAACAAGCTGTCGCAAATTCGTTACAATACAAGCACGGACAGTAATTTAATAAGGGACAGTACCCACTGATGTGATATGAAAGTCAAGAATAACTAGCCTTAAGTACCAACATGCATTGACACCATATTGCCATAGCATGTAAATACAAAAAAATAGGCAAATAATGACAACATTTTGTGTGTTATTTGCAGAAAGCTTGATAATGGTAATTCTAGCGGGTTTGTCTCCGTATATATTTTATAATGTCATTACAGGGCTTACGTCATGCTGTGGGCTCAGAAGAATGTAAATCATCCAGATTAATGTGTGCCGTTGAAGATGGAACCAATTTTGTTCCAGAGTCCGAGCTGGTATTCCATCTCTAAAGACATCATGATCAGTGGGACATTAAATCCTGTTCTTGCTTTCTTCCTGAGCAGTAAATCATACTCGATCTGATAGCTTTTCATTCTGTTGTGTAATGTACACACATGAAGGCATGTGGTAGTGTGAAGTTCATTACCAAGGGCCAGTATACCATGTGACACACATGCTAGTAGCAACATTCTGCTGAATCTGTCTACAGTGTGCACTGAACATTTAATGATGATTTTCCTGTTAGTGTATGTGGGGTGACAGCTGTTTTGCCATTACAGTATTGATTATGGCTGACAACAAGGAAGCCCAAGTAGTATTACATTGGTGGTATTTGCCATTACTTTGTTGATAATGGTTGACAACAAGAAAACCGAAGTGTTGTACTACATTGGTAGTGACTGTTCCATGCAAGCAAAGTTTTCAAGAAAGAATTGGAAACAGAAACAGTACCTGTGATTGCCACTTGGTGTGTATTGCTCTCTCGAGCAGTTACTTTGACAACTCACATATAATAGAAAAATTTTACTCCGTGTAGCTACAAACAGGTCTTACCTTATCAGTAATTTCAATATAAAGACCAGGGAATAGTGATCATCATTATGTCATCATAGTGATCATCATTCCTACAGTTAATAAATCACCAAGAAGACTAGGAGAGTTGGAAAGACCTGATAAAAAGTTATTGACATCCTACTTAGACACTAAATGGACGTCATTTTGTACCAATGTATTGGACATTGGGGAATTATGGCCAGAGTTTAACTGATTGTAAATTGCTACCTGGAGAAATGTGTACTTTGTAAGTGGATTAAATATGTGGAAGACCCACTCTGATTTAGTAACACAATTTGAAAAATACTGAGCAAACGGAGATTGTTGCACTCTTGTTTGTAGAATGAACACTCAAATGTCAACAGGCAAAAGTAGTAGAAGTTTGTGCATCTATACATAGATGCTACATGAAGCATACAACAGCTTCCACCATTATACATTGGTGAAAGATCTTACTGAGGACCTGAGAAAATTCTGGCCATACATAAAATCCCTAAGAGAGTTGAAGCCATTTATTGACTCACTCATTGACCTGTCTGGTGTGGCAATAGAGAAGATGTTGAAAGGAAAGCTGAAGCTAAAAAATTCACATTTATAAAATCATTCACTTAGGAGGATCTTGCAGACATATCATCTTCTGACTATTGCACAGACTCTGGAAGACGTAGGAATAGGTGTCCCTGGCATTGAGAAGCAACGGAAAGAGGGGTCATATCATGCCAAATCATCCAGCCAAAAGTAGATATAAATCCCATGGTTTTTGAATTTGTTCCAAAATTTATATGTGAAATGTATGCACAAAGATAAGAAAATATCTAAAGTTTCATCCAATTCTATCAAGTAGTTCCTGAGTTATCACTGTTTAAAGTTTTAGGCTAATTTTATTTTCGAGGGCGATTATGACGTAACTAAAGCATGCATGCTTTTATGGAATTTGAAGCAAAATCGTTAATTTGAAAGCTAGAGCCTTGAAATTTTCACTGTTTTGCTCTAAATTAAACACTGGAACTGATAGATCTACAATATTCCGATTTATAATGTTCAATCATTTTGAAAAACTGTACTGAAACTCAAAATATTGTTAATTTCAAAATTGTGGCTTGGTGTAGAAAATTATGAATAGCTGCAATCTCTCTCCAAATAACCCAATACAACCATATATTTTTGGAAACAGCATAAAATTACCTTTCAAGTGGTGCAAAAAATTGGTGGGGTTCTGAGTTGTAACAATTTTATCTTATATTGGAGTCAAAACAAGTTTTATCTATTCAAAACATATAGAAGGGCCGTTTTAAGATTGAAAATGGTTATAGTAGAGGTCATATGGAGGTTATATACAGGCTATATAGAAGTAAAAGGTTTTAAAACTGTAATTTGGAAGATCAGCTACATAAAACAGTAATTTATTAGTACATTTTTCGTTATGTATTTTTAAATTGGGACAAAGATTTTATTGTAGTTGTAATTTTAGTTATCTTTTTTGTTTTATTTAGCTGAAGTTAAAGTCAAGAAACATACAACATTTTTGGAGTCATGAGAAGTGTGTTTAAGTTCGGATAAGGCAGTCTTCTGTCAAGACATGAAATTCAAGTCAAGACATGAAACCCACCCTCCCCCCACAGCTTGCCTGTACTGCAAGTTTATCAGTGTGCATTTGGCTCTGTTCAAGTGAACTGCCTAGTGTTTTGTGCTTAGTGACATTTTAAGTAATTTTTATATAAAAACGGTTATAATTTTATTTTTAAAACTATTGTTTTGTTTGTGCATGTATTTCTTATCCTGGAGATAAGAGCAAATTCAAGTTTAGGCGAAACAAATTTCGAGTGTTCAGTAGGTTCATTACTAAATTTTGCATGTGAAAATACTTCACTGACAAAAAGCAAAGACATTTATTTAATTTCAGAAAAGTTGTCTAAAGAAGAAGTAGAAATTTTAGTTTGGCATACTAAGCAGTACAGTGAAACAGATGATATTTGTTCCCATCATTTGTGTTATTTTTTAAAGTATTTTGAAAAGAACCAAAAATCCTGTTGTGATTCATTTAAGAAACATTCTGTACCTTTAACAAAGAAGAAAGATTTGAGGATAATTACTCTAAAAAAAAGCAAAATATGTTAAGGAAAATGCCAACATTATTTTAGTTCCGGGAAAGCTGTTGTGCAGTTCATGCAGAAAACTGTTGAAAATGCTACACCTACTTCAGATCATGAAGATATTGCTCTACTTGGAAGTGATGAAGCAAATGAGAGTGAATTAACCAATGCAAAAATAGTAGTAGAAAGAGAAAAGTTGAATGAAACTCTTTTAGGGTTGGATGTGACACCACTTAAACTTCAGTCATTATCTACCCAACTGAAGAAAAAATATGCTAAAAAGAAGTTTAAAAAGGCAAAAGACCAGGTTTAAAAAAGTTGTCATTTGTTTTGAAAGTACATGAATCCAACGAGTCAAGTGAATCTGACAGCGCAACTCAAGGTAATGAATTGAAGACAAAATCTGAGGATCTTGACCATATAGTGGATGCTATGATGGAAAACCTCAAGACAAACTTAACCAAACGGGGAAAAAATGCAGGTATTAACAATCACTCCAAAGTCTTGGTCTCACAGAGAAGCAGCGGAAAAATATAATGTATCATAATATTTAGTGTGAACAGCCATAACGCTTGCAAACGTGAAAGCTATTTTGTCTTTGACAGAACCCAAACGTCGCAGAACCCTTCCCCTGAAACAATAGACATTGTCCAACTGTTTTATGAAGATGATGAATTTTCTTACATGTTGCCAGGTGCTAAAGACAAAATTAGTATAGAAAAATACTTACAATCAGAAAAGAATTATTTTATGCAACTTAGAGGAACTATTTATTGTATTTAAAGAAAAACACCCAAATATTAAAATTTGATTTTCCAAATTTTGCTCCTTGAGACCAAAATGGTGTGTGGTTGCCAGTTCACCTAGAACTCACAGTGTGTGTGTTTGCTTGTACCACCAAAGCGTTGATGTTTTACCAAACGCTCTGAACCAGCATGATAAAGAATCAATACACACTATGATGGACAAATTGGTTGTGATAGACAAAACAGTGACTGTATGTTAAGATGTTGTGATGTGTGAATCACTGCAGCTACATCTAAGAGAAATACTAGAAGACTACGTTGAAGATGAAGACATCAAATTTTTGCAGTGGGTTTCAAGTGATGGCAGAATGACTTTGCAAACAATGTTACTACCTTTCAAGGACTTTACTGGTTTTACTATTAAAGAAATTGAGTCTCTGATACCTCATTCTTATATCACAAAAACCCAAAACTCTTACATGAAACAAAGAAAAGAAAATTTGGCATTTAATTAGGTTTTAGTTCTTACAGATTTTGCAGAAAACTATAACTTCATTCTGCATAATGAAGTGCAATCCTACCGCTGGGGCCACTTGAGCTGCTCAGTTCATACAGTAGTAATTTTTTCTAAAAATGAAGATTCCATCATAAAAGAAACATAATTGTGTTTCATTTCAGATTATCTAAAGCATGATGTACCATTTCTTTATTCAGTACAAGAAAAACCATAGGTTTCATAAAACCAAACTTTCCTGACGTTGACCAAATTGAGTATTTTACAGATGGTTGCAGTGCTCAGTACAAAAACTTCAAAAGCACGATAAATGTATGTTTTCATTATAAAGATTTTAAATTAAATGCAAGCTGGTTGTTTCATGCTACGAGTCATGGTAAAACAACATGCGATGGGATCAGAGGCACAATCAAGAGAACTGTTTATGTTTACACACACACACACACACACACACACACACACACACACACAAGAACACAGGAAGAAGCTGAAAAAATGTATGAAGTTTCCATTATTTTAAGCCTGCTTCTTGCGAAGAAATTACACCCAAATTAGTTCAGACTCAGAAATTTTGTTGAAAAAAAAAAAAAAAATAATTTTATGACTATCCCAACTTTTTAACCTAACCTACATTCTTTCGTTGCATGCTTTTATGAGCAAAACTGGTGGATAGGAATGGTTCTGGGTTTCAATGAAGAAGAAGAGGACTGTGACATTCTTTTTATGCACCGTCACAGACCAGCAGAAACTTTCTTTTGGCCTCAAAAAGAAGACAGATGTCCTTTTCCACCAGTCCATCTTCTGTGTGTAATAGCTCCTCCAGAGGTAGCATCTCAGTTCAGCAGAGCATATAAGATTGATGCCAATTCCTGAAAGGAAATCATCAAGACATGGAACAATTTCAATTCTTTATTGTAAAAAAAGTAAATGGACATTTAAATGTAATTATTGTACATACTGCTTCATATATACTTAGTAAAATACTTCAACTGAATAATTATTGAAACTTAGTCATCAAAAAATCTTTTTACAAGGGATTTGTTTGAAAACGAATAATCGCCGAATCGTGTATTCAGATGTAAGTAAACCTATTTTATAAAATTCTCAATGTATGTATCTTTTATTTTAAAATAATTGGTACATAAAACTTGAGTTCATGTGGCGTTTTCACAGTTGTATTCACTTCAAATGTTTAATTATTGTATCAAACATGTGTTTTACAAAGTAAATTACAAAATTTGAATTCAATTTGCTATAAAATTGTTACAAATGAGAACCTTACCAATTTTTTGCAACATTTGAAAGGTAATTTTATGCAGTTTTCAAAAATATATAGTTGTATTGGGTTATTTGGAGAGAGATTGCAGCTGTTCATAATTTTCTACGCGTACGTCACAATTTTGAAATTAACAATATTTTTAGTTTCAGTACAGTTTTTCAATATGAATGAACATTATAAATCAGAATTTTGTAGAGCTAGCAGTTTCAATGTTTATTTTAGAACAAAACAGTGAAAATTTCAAGGCTCTAGCTTCAAAACTAATGATTTAGATTCAAATTCTGTAAAAGCTTGCATACTTTAGTTACATCTTAATGGTCCTCGGAAATACAATTAGCCTAAAACTTTAAACGGTGATAACTGAGAAACTACTTGTTAGAACTGTATGAAACTGTGAATATATCATTGTCTTTATGTATACAATTCAAATATAAATTTTCATAAACATCTGTGACAGGTGGGTGTAGGGCCCTGGATAACTTAGTATGGAATGACCCAGAGTTGAAAACAGTAAGTTGCCAGGTCTGGATAGAATCCGAATTTGGTTTTACAGAGCATACCCCATGCCATTGGCAGCTGTACTCGGCTTGCACTTATCACTAATCTCTCACCCAGCACAAAGCCCCAAGTGGCTGCCGGCCGGTGTGGCCGTACAGTTCTAGGCGCTTCAGTCTGGAACCGCGAGACTGCTACGGTCGCAGGTTCGAATCCTGCCTTGGGCATGGATGTGTGTAATGTCCTTAGGTTAGTTGGGTTTAAGTGGTTCTAAGTTCTAGGGGACTGATGACCTCAGATGTTAAGTCCCATAGTGCTCAGAGCCATTTGAACAAGCACAAGTAACACATATGTATATCAATGGTAAAAGGACATACCCAAAAAGTTACAGATTAGTGTTGTTAACATCAGTTTCCTGGAGCATTCTTGAGCATATTCTTAGGTAGAAACTAAAAAACTTCTGCCCACAAGTCAAAATTGTTTTAGAAAGCTCGCTTGAGTGAAACTCAGCTTGCCCTGTTCTTACACAATATCCTGTGAACTGTGGATGAAGGACAAGAGACAGATTCCATATTCCTTGATTTCCAAAAAGTGTTGGACACAGTCCCCCATTGTAGACTTTCATTGAACGTTCAAGCATGCCAAGTAATTGTCAGATATGTGAGTAGCTAGAAGACTTCTTAAGTAACAGAATGCAGTATGTTGTCCTGGATGGCAAGAGTTCATTAGAGACACTGCTAATGTTAGGAGTACCCTGTGGAAGTATTGATAGGACCGCTCTTGTTCCCTATATCCATAAACAGTCTAACGGAGAAGGTGAGCAGCGATCTGTGACAGTTTGTTGATGGCATTGTAGCGTACAAGAATGTGTCATCATTGAGTGACAAGGAGGATACACAATGACTTAAACAGAATTTCTGTTTGTGTGATGAGTGTCCGCTTGCTCTAAGTGTGGAACAGTGTAAGCTAATGCAGATTAGTAGCAAAAACAATTTTGGATTGTTTAAGTGTGGAAGTAGCGATATATTTTTCAATAGTCATGTCGATTAAATATCTAGGCGTAATGTTGCAAAACGATATGAAGTGGAACAAGCACATAAGACCAGTAGTAGGGAATGTGAATGGTCGACTTGTGTTTATTGGGAGATGTCGAAGAAAGCCTAACTCATGTGTGAAGAAGATTGTGTGCAGTACACAAGTGCGACCCATTCTTGAGTTCTGCTCAAGTATTTGGGACCCCCACAGTGCTGCTATATTTGTTGTGAGCAGGTTTCATCAACACACCAGTATTATAGAAATACTGCATGAGCTGGAGTCGGAGTCTATGGAGGGAAAATGATTTTCTTTTTTGTAGAAAAACTGTTGAGGAAGTTAAGACAGACTGCAGAATGATTGTACTGCCAGGAGCACACACTCTTTGCCACAAAATCTGGCCAGCATGTGGCTGCTACAGAGTCTAAATCAATGCTGACTGTGTCATGGGCCAAATAACATAGCCACAAAAGTCTGGCTGTTTGTACAATCTGACATCACTGTAGGCTGTGGCAGTTTCTGGAGGAAGTCTTGTCGTTTATTTGAGCTGTTCTGCCATGTCGAATGGTAAACTGCGTGTCATCTGAATTCAACATCTGGTGGTCATGAGCATTCATTACCTAAATTTTTATAGCACATTTTTCATCTGAATACTGAAGCCGTGTGTGAAATGGTAGCACAGCTACAATGTATTTCACTTTCAGACTCAATGATAATGACAGTTCTATCCAGTAACATTTTGATGAAAGATTTCTTGACAGACTGTCTGCCGGAGAACACTGTATGTCGTATTTCTCCAGGACCCATGAGCTGGTAACTAGTGGCTTTGGCCGGCCGGAGTGGCTGAGCAGTTCTAGGCGCTACAGTCTGGAACCGCATGACCGCAGGTTCGAATCCTGCCTCGGGCATGGATGTGTGTGATGTCCTTAGGTTAGTTAGGTTTAAGTAATTCTAAGTTCTAGGGGACTGATGGCCTCAGAAGTTAAGTCCCATAGTGCTCAGAGCCATTTGAACCATTTTAATGGCTTCGGTAGCGGCGCTGCATTCCTTCAGCTTTTGTTGAAAGCGCCAGCTACTGCTCATTCCTCTCGATGGTATGAAATGCTTTACTGTTATTGAGTGACGCTCCACAAATAAGTCTACGATTTGCATTTCATGCTTGGTAGCAATGGAGGCAGATGCCATGTTTTAATATAGTGGTTATTGTATTACGCTATAATCCAATCAGATTACCTGACAGCATTGTTTAATGTTATCAGTGTTGTATGTTTCATTTCTTTTCCGTTTAGAAGTGATCCTTCATGCAATTTTGTCGTCAGTAAGTCAAATGTTTTCATGAAAACACAGTAACAATGATGTAATGTGTTTTACTGGCTTTGTTTGATTTCTTACGGTAAATTGTGCAATAAACTTTGTGAATACCTTGCTGTGCACATTCTATAGCAACGCAGGCACATTGCACATTTTGAAGTCCATGTATGGATTCATGGAAGACTTAACAGTGATCAAAAGTGATATTTGAGGTATTCAGTTAAATTTAGACAGACAGAATTGCTGCCGGCCGAAGTGGCCGTGCGGTTAAAGGCGCTGCAGTCTGGAACCGCAAGACCACTACGGTCGCAGGTTCGAATCCTGCCTCGGGCATGGGTGTTTGTGATGTCCTTAGGTTAGTTAGGTTTAACTAGTTCTAAGTTCTAGGGGACTAATGACCTCAGAAGTTGAGTCCCATAGTGCTCAGAGCCACAGAATTGCTGTGATGTGCAGCTACCCAGAAGGAATGGAAGTTGTTAATGCCAGTGTCAGGAACTGTATTCATCCATGTGGTCACTTCATTAGTATTCCCCTGACATATGGGCTCTAAATGATGAAAAATAATTCAAATTTGTGTTGTTGATGGTCAGGTTAAAGTTCTTCAGAGAAGTTTGTATTGTGATGCAGGTTGGTATTCGTAAAGTGGAAGTCTATGACAATTAACACAACTTACCGGGGTGAGCTTGTGAGAAGATTTAATGTGTAAAGGCTTTCTTCAGTTTTTGTTACAGAATTTCTTTTAGCCATTTGCAGTTTCATTGAATGAAACAGAAAATAACAACATTGAGTTCACTTGTTCGCAGTGCGATTAGAACTGACAGCTCACACAGCCTTTGCATCACGTGACATGTGCAGAACCATTGAGTAAATGAGATGCTGCTTGAATCAGTCTCTCTCATCACAGTATTGGTTGCTGAGTGTCATAATGCAACATTAAAAATAAGAACACCTGTTTGTGAATTACAATGTTCCTGGGTTCCAAAAATTAAATTTTGTGTCTCGGTATCCCATCTCACATGAGGATTAAGTCGCATAAGTCATCAAAATGAAAAGAGAATCTAAATGAATTTAGCTGAACAATTGCTGTATTACAGGGTTGCCAAATATTTGCAACGATGTTGTCAATCCCCAGCTGTGCTAGGGGCAGCTATGTGGCGAAATGCTTGTCATGCTCATCTTACACAGACTTTCAGAGGGGAGGCACAAGTGTGTTTGATTTTTATGTAGCATTATTTTTGGATACTCTATAATGTTGCAGTTTAGGTTATTTATATTTAAGGTATTCAATTAGATTTACTTTAGAATTGGTCATCTTTGAAGTTTTCGGTTGTGGAAGAGGTCTGTTAACACTGATGTTACTTAATTTCAGTGCAGGGACAACAAAGGTTGTGGTATTAGTTTCTGCTCACGCAGAATATGGCATGTGAAATACTGAAATATATAATTTTCCAACATGATTAAAATTTTCCCAAAATACTTTGACAGTTTGAAATGAAGGCATATTTCAGGGAAATAAAAAGTAATTGAAAATCAACCTCACTCCACACATCACAAAACAGTAATGTATCAAACACTTTGAACCTCAAAATCCGTGTGCAGTCTTTAGCCACATAAAAATAGATTTTCGTGACTACCACAAGAATGCAGAAGTATAATGGTGGAGATGGAAGCAACCAGAAATACAGTTACCTAATTGTTCAGTGCCACCCTGTAATCAGTTAATTTGAGGATTCAGAAAAGAAGAAACTAAAAATTATGTGCCTTATCTGGGCAAAAAAATTAAACTGTTGTGGGCAATGTGCAATTCAGCACCCTCATATGTTTTTCACCTTATGATTTATACACATAATGCGAACTAACTAGCGTACTTATTGCTTTCATAATTTTCTCCTCTTGTTTGGTTCCTAAGTGATGAAAAGAATCCAAATCCATGTTACTGATGATTCATTTGAGGTACTGGGTACTGCCAGAAGGTTTACAAATTGTATTAGAAATCAAAAGTCACAAGGGAAAAACACACTTGATACAGGCAGTTCCCATGTTAGTTTACATAACCGTACAAATAAAAGCAAGTGAAAACTATGATTTATCCATTGTCATAATTCATTCGAGAAGCAGCAGAACAAAATGATTGAACGTAGTCTTCCGTTTGTGGTTGTAACACTATAACCAGCAGTTGAGCCAGTGATAAACCATGGGCAGGGTTGCAAATTTGTAGCTACCTGTAGATGTGGAGTAATATACAGCGACGCAAATTTATTTGTTATTAGTGTGCTAAATCAGAAATTATTGCAGAGTTCTGATGCATCATCAACCTCCTGTTGTCATCTTCTCTTATTGGGCATTTCCTTTTGCCCTGAGACACAGATAAATGTGTGTGTTATGTGTGGTGAAATATCCAACATTCCATTCTTCCAGATTCACTGGTCATGTTCATTGGTACCAAATAGTGACTGGAAATCTCTTGTGAGTGAACAAATCACGGCAATTGTAGTAACAATAATAAACTAATAATGAATGAAGTTTATTGCATTACAAAAGAAGGCTGATAATTAAAAAGAAAACAGGCTGATTGCTCAGTTGATGCTGTGATTTTCTTAACATTTTCTTAATGAATTCCATTGTGGCTATTTGCAGAGTAAAATGAGAAGACTGAAGCAGTGCACAAAGGTAGACCGATGAGATCTGAGCCCCCAACTACACTTGCTGTAGATTGCAAGGCAAACATGGTGCCACAAAGCAGATGTACACTGTTTTGTTTAGCTGTCTGCCATTGCTCTGATGGTAATTAATATAGCCATTTCACAACATTAAATAGAAAATGAATTGAAATGTAAGTGTGGAATGATCTTTTTTAGGTCGAGAAATGAAATTTATGATCTTAATGTCATATAAATGTGATGACTATTCAGATTACTTCATTGGCATGAAAAGGGAATATTCTAAAAATTTAGCAAGATCAAACAGCACCAATCCCGAAAGTGGGTGAACAGTCACAAGGTGGCAAACATCATTAGCAGTTTTGTCATGTCTTGACTGCACAAGGAGTATGAAGAACTTCCTGGACAGCTCACAACATCCTCACTGCTATGCACAGCCTGCTCCAACCATCACTCAGTGGAGCTGCACTACCATATGCCGATATAAGGCAAGACTTCAAAGTGACAGCATCTTCCGTCACTGAAACCTGTTTGGCTTGTGGTGAAACCTATTGTTACAAAACTGAAAATATGTACAAAATAACGTTGTATGCAGTGTCAAGAAACAGTAAGATTCTATGCACTGCTGACCACATACAGACTATATCTACATGTAGTCTTGTCATACACAACTAAAACATCAGGAATACCACCAAAATGTGGAGATATTACGAATAATAGAATAACACTTCAATGCCATCAAGTAATAAATCAAATTGTGGATTCACAAGGGAAAGATTGCCAGGGGACATATGACAGGGAAGGTTAAGGTTAATCACTTACTTCTTACAGTTAATAGCTCAATTAAAGTATTAGTGAAAGTAAGTGATGAGATTCAGGTTTTGCAGAAAAATTTGAACTGATTTTCAAAGCTGCTACCTTTTTAGAAAGTGAGCACTTCACATCTGTGCTGACAAGCCATTGCTGCAGTAAACACTCTCATTCCTATAATCATAACTGAGGTAGACAGCATGCAGTGTGAATGATGAGAGTGGGGATGGCTTATGTATGAAATGACCTCCTTGCAATCAAAAACGTTTACTAACTCAGTGTGATATCTTAAGTGGGAATTATTCAGAATATTTTGTCGACATAACTAGAAATTGTAAATATAATGTTCTATACTTAATGTATTTTTCCCAATGTATCAAGAAACCATATGATGAATAAATAAATACATACAAACCCATTGATAAAGTGGCCCACTACGATTATGATACTCTTCTTCATTTATGATGTACGAGTGAGGAAGAGATGCTCGTGAAACGGTCATTGACGAAACATACAATGTCTTAAATAAAATTTGCTCACTTTTGAGAATAAAGATGACATTTCATTTGAAGTGTCTGTTGCTGGAGGTTCAGAATAGCAAATTAAGGCTTGTGAAATTGACTAACCAGGCTGTGAGAAAAGAGCACTCCCTTGTAGCGCGTGGTTACCTTCCATGGTGAGAGGAACTACAAGTGGGGAATGCTTTTAGCATACCAGTTTGTGTGCTGCATTTTAACTAATGACTTTAAGTACTGAGTAGAGCTTATTTCTTGATTTGACAGAAAGCTTGCTGTCAATTTTAGGTGCTGATGGTACTAGTGTGGTGTTAATTTTAAATTTCTATGTGCTAGCATCATCCACATGTATACACTGATGAGCCAAAACATTATGACCACCCCCAGCCCTTCCCCCATCCTACGAGATTTAATGCCGCCTGATGGTGTTGAGGGAATGTGATGTGGTAAGGAAGTAAAATACCGTATTTACTCGAATCTAAGCTGCACTTTTTTTCCGGTTTTTGTGATCCAAAAATCCGCCTGCGGCTTAGAATCGAGTGCAAAGCAAGCGGAAGTTCTTAAAAATGTCGGTGGGTGCCGCCACAACTTAGTTCTGCCGTCGAATATATGTAGCACTACACAGGCATGCTTTGTAGGCACAAACATAAATACTGGCGCCAAAACCTCTGCGTCAGTAATAAATTAAAAAAAAAAAAAAGGTGGAAGACAAGCTTTTTTCCTCCGCGCCGAATTTTGACCACTGCATTTTCATACATTATCCAACGAAGTAAATACAAATTCCGTATTGTTCATCTTCGAATGTAGCAGCATTTCAATGTACTACGAAAACCCGACTGGCAAGAATGTTTAGAATGTTTGTCAATATGGCCAACTCTACATTCTGAATTTTTTCCTATCTGTGAGAAGAGATGGTTGCTAATAGGAACTTTTATAAATTGTGAATCACATGCAGTATTCTCGTCACTATAAGAATAATACGAATATAAACATTTTGCCATGTATTGTTTCGTGTTTGCTGCTATCTAATTTAAATCCTGTCTGCATAATAAACCACAGAACATCTTCATCATACGCAGTCTATTATTTGGTTCTTGTTGATCATTGTCAAAGAAAGCAGCAGTGTAAGTAACAACAAGTAGCAGTCTCTTGCCATTGTTTCGCTAATGAGACGATTCCTCCCATTTTTTTTTTTTTTTTTTTTTTTTTTTTTTTTTTTTTTTTTTTTTTTTTTTTTTTTTTTGTAAGCGGCGGTAGCGCGCACAAAAGAAAGCCATGCCGCGATTGGCGAGAGGCCGTAAACACGCAGTATCAGAGTACGACAAACAATGCATGACACAGTACAGTAATGCATTTTCAGCGTAGAGTGACGTAAACACCTATAACAAAGAAAACTGCGCTTATCAGATCAAAGAAAAATAAGCAATCAATTCAAACCAGATGAAGCACGTGAAAAAGGAAGGGTACCCGTATAAATACGGACGGAGCGCCTGACGCATAGCAATGGCTACCTGGTAAAGCTTAACTGCTAAGCTTACGACTCGAACCAAACTGCTGTAGCTGTATCGTCATTCATTCGACCTAAATTGTCTCATATTATAGTGGACCAACTTCGTTTCGATTTGGAGATGCGGCCTAAAACTTTTCTCTCCCCTTGAATTTCGAGTCTCAAATTTCAGGTGCGGCTTAGATTCGAGTGCGGCTTAGACTCGAGTAAATACGGTAAGCATATCAAAGATGAATGGTAAATCAATCTAGTGATGATATTGGCAGCAAATGGGGAAATCCACTGATATAAATGATACTGTCAAAGAGCATATGGCTGTGTCTTGATGCCTGGGTGTGAGGATCTGGGAAACAGCAGAGCTGGTAAGCCATTTGTGTCCTATTGTTGGTAGCATCAATGGAAAGTGGGTGACACCTGTGTGTTCCCTTCAAAAATGATTGCAATGAGCTCAGGATAATTGAGATTGTACTGTGAATCAGTGGAAATGCATCACCTGCTCAATGGGAACAGTACTATGCTATGGGGGACATTCATCTGGGCATCCAGGTGATCTGTGATAACAATTGAAGGTGGCATGACAGTGGTGGACTAGGTGAACATTAGTGGGGACCACCTGCACCCCCTTCATGCTTAATATCTTCCCCAAACGCTGTCGGCATCTTCCAACAGGATAACTGTCCATGCTATAAGGGAAATTGTGCTACGTTGATTTAAGGATCATAATATGATTTTGAAGAAAATGTCAGCAGCAATTGCTCCTTTTTTTTTTTTTTTTTTTTTTTTTTTTTTTTTTTTTTTTTTTTTTTTTTTTTTTTTTTTTTTAAAGAAAGAAAGAAAGAAAAAAAGGAAAAAACCATGACCGGTTTCAATCCCCAGGGCCATTACCTAGTGGCATGTGTCAGGTGTGTTCTCTCAGGACCAGTTGTCCCCTATCCACTCAAGATGCCTGGCATATACTGCTAAATAATCATCTTGGTGGCTGAAACCAGTTATGGTTTAAAATGAAAAGAAAAGTGCCGCTGGTGCCAGTATTTTCTTCAAAACTATTACCACAGTTGCAGAATCATCACCGACATGTTCCATGTGCTAGGCAAGAAATTATTAGTTAATGAACTCATGTTGATATCTTTACCACCAAATTCATCTAATCTGAACTAGATGGAATACATTTGGTATGCAGTCTGGTGCCAGCTACATACCCATAAGCCACTTCCTCATAATTTGTGGAAATTATGTGCTTTGTGTATAGACATCTGATATCACTTACTTCAGTTACCTGCCAAGGACTTTTAAAATCTATGTCATGCAAAACTGCTGCTATATTGTGTTCCAGTGGTGGACCAACATGGTATTAAGCAGGTGGTCATATTGGTTTGGCTCATTAGTGTCTATTTTTTCTTTGTGTTAGGACACTGCAAATAAAGTTATAAAATACCTAGAAATAAGAAATCAGCTAACCTTAACTGTAATGTTGACATTCTTGTCTAGTCCTAAAATGAAACTTTATTAAGGTGTCTCTTTGCCAAAACAGTATTGACCATTGTTTGTGTGTGTTTTGCAAAAATGAGTGTGCTTTGGTTTTCCATTGACTAACATACTGCATTATTATTTTGTTCATATTTTTCAGGGTATCCTCTCCATTCACCAGAGACATATTTTGCATACTTTCGTCAAAACAATGTGAGCACAGTTGTGAGATTGAATAAGAAAATTTATGATGCCTCTAGATTTACTGATGCCGGGTTTGAACACAAAGACCTATTTTTCATTGATGGAAGCACACCAAGTGATCAAATATTAAGGCAGTTTCTACACATCTCAGAGAATGCTTCAGGTGCTGTTGCTGTTCATTGCAAAGGTGTGTGCTGTGGAATGTTAGTGTAAATACTGTGTGGTTTGTGCAGCAATGTTTGTCATTGCATTTCAAAAGCACTTTTCAGAGATTTTGAGAAAGATTATTGTATTATTATTATTTCTTTACTTTCTCAGACGTTAAGTCTGGTTAAAAATGGAAAGTGACGTGGACCTTGATCAAGCGTCACTTCCTTTTAACAATACGGTATATGTTATATTGCATTTAGGAACTTTCGGGTAATTGAACATGTATCAATAATTACGGATTTCTGTAGTTGTACAAGTTTGGATGTAGCTGTATTGCATTGATGTACTGGTGGATATTGTGTGGTATGACTCCTGTAGTTGATAGTATAATTGGTATAATGTCAACTTTATCCTGATGCCACATGTCCTTGACTTCCTCAGCCAGTTGAATGTATTTTTCAATTTTTTCTCCTGTTTTCTTTTGTATATTTGTTGTATTGGGTATGGATATTTCGATTAGTTGTGTTAATTTCTTCGTTTTATTGGTGAGTATGATGTCAGGTTTGTTATGTGGTGTTGTTTTATCTGTTCTGTTCCAGTATAATTTGTATTCATCATTCTCCAGAACATTTTGTGGTGCATACTTGTATGTGGGAACGTGTTGTTTTATTAGTTTATATTGTATGGCAAGTTGTTGGTGAATTATTTTTGCTACATTGTCATGTCTTCTGGGGTATTCTGTATTTGCTAATATTGTACATCTGCTTGTGATGTGATCTACTGTTTCTGTTTGTTGTTTGCAAAGTCTGCATTTATCTGTTGTGGTATTGGGATCTTTAATAATATGCTTGCTGTAATATCTGGTGTTTATTGTTTGATCCTGTATTGCAGTCATGAATCCTTCCGTCTCGCTGTATATATTGCCTTTTCTTAGCCGTGTGTTGGATGCGTCTTGATCGATTTGTGGCTGTGTTAGATGATACGGGTGCTGGCCATGTAGTGTTTTCTTTTTCCAATTTACTTTCTTCGTATCTGTTGATGTTATGTGATCTAAAGTGTTGTAGAAGTGGTTATGAAGTTGCAGTGGTGTAGCCAATGTATTTATATGAGTGATTGCTTTGTGTATTTTGCTCATTTCTGCTCGTTCTAGAAAGAATTTTCTTAAATTGTCTACCTGTTCGTAATGTAGGTTTTTTATGTCGATAAATCCCCTTCCTCCTTCCTTTCTGCTTAATGTGAATCTTTCTGTTGCTGAATGTATGTGATGTATTCTATATTTGTGGCATTGTGATCGTGTAAGTGTATTGAGTGCTTCTAGGTCTGTGTTACTCCATTTCACTACTCCAAATGAGTAGGTCAATATTGGTATAGCATAAGTATTTATAGCTTTTGTCTTGTTTCTTGCTGTCAATTCTGTTTTCAGTATTTTTGTTAGTCTTTGTCTATATTTTTCTTTTAGTTCTTCTTTAATATTTGTATTATCTATTCCTATTTTTTGTCTGTATCCTAGATATTTATAGGCATCTGTTTTTTCCATTGCTTCTATACAGTCGCTGTGGTTATCCAATATGTAATCTTCTTGTTTAGTGTGTTTTCCCTTGACTATGCTATTTTTCTTAAATTTTTCTGTTCCAAAAGCCATATTTATATCATTGCTGAATACTTCTGTTATCTTTAGTAATTGGTTGAGTTGTTGATTTGTTGCTGCCAGTAGTTTTAGATCATCCATGTATAGCAAATGTGTGATTTTGTGTGGGTATGTTCCAGTAATATTGTATCCATAATTTGTATTATTTAGCATGTTGGATAGTGGGTTCAGAGCAAGACAGAACCAGAAAGGACTTTATGAGTCTCCTTGGTATATTCCACGCTTAATCTGTATTGGCTGTGATGTGATATTATTTGAATTTGTTTGGCTATTAAGTGTGGTTTTTCCAATTTTTCATTACTATGTTTAGGAACTGTATCAATTTAGGATCTACTTTGTATATTTCGAATATTTGTAGTAACCATGAGTGGGGTACACTATCAAAAGCTTTTTGGTAATCAATGTATGTGTAGTGTAACGACCTTTGTTTAGTTTTAGCTTGATATGTCACCTCTGAATCTATTATCAGTTGCTCTTTACACCCTCGTGCTCCTTTGCAACAACCTTTTTGTTCTTCATTTATAATTTTGTTCTGTGTTGTATGTGTCATTAATTTCTGTGTAATGACTGAAGTTAATATTTTGTATATTGTTGGTAGGCATGTTATGGGGCGATATTTAGCTGGGTTTGCTGTGTCTGCTCTATCTTTAGGTTTCAGATAAGTTATTCCATGTGTAAGTGTATCAGGGAATGTGTATGGGTCTGCAATGTAACTGTTAAATAATTTAGTTAGATGTGAATGTGTTGAGGTGAACTACTTTAGCCAGAAATTTCGTATTTTATCTTTTTCAGGGGCTTTCCAATTGTGAGTAGAATTAATTGCTTGGGTGACTTCATGTTGCAAAATTATCACTTCAGGCATTTGTGGTATCATCTTGTATGTGTCTGTTTCTGCTTGTATCCACCGTGCATGCCTGTTACGTTGTACCGGGTTTGACCATATGTTGCTCCAGAAGTGTTCCATGTCTGTTATGTTTGGTGGATTGTCTATTTTAATGTGTGTGTTATTTATTGTCTGGTAAAATCTCTTTTGGTTTGTTTTGAATGTTTGGTTTTGTTTCCCTCTATTTTCACTTTTTTGTATCTTCTAAGTCATTTGGCCAATGCTTGTAATTTCTGCTTCTTTTCATCTAATTGCTCTATCGCTTCTTGTTGTGAGATTTTACCTAACCTTTTTCTTTTTTTTCTGACGTTTCATTTCTTATAAATTGTGTTAGCTGTCCGATGTCTTTTCTCAGTTTTTCTATTCTGATCTGTAGCCTGTGTTGCCATGCTGGTTTTGTGGGTTTCTTCTGTGTGTTGGTTGGTTCTGATCTCTGCCTATTAGTGTAGTGAGCGCTCCTATATAAACAAGTAGTTGTAACTCTTCTGTAGTTGTGTTTTCATTTATTTTGTTGTGTGTGGTTGTGTTGATAGTTTTTATTGTTGTTTCGACTTGTGGGTTATTTGGCGGTATATGCAAGAATGATCTAATGTCTGTATTTGTGTCTTTGTATTCTATATATGTCAGCTGAAATTTTTCTTCTATATCTAACGTGTGTGTTACTTCGTGTTCTATTTGTGCTTGTTCTGGTGGCTGTCTTAAGATTTCGTTTTCCTCTGATTGTTTGATTGATGCGTGTTGTTCTTTGTTTGTTTGCTCTGGGATGTTTAAGTCCATTACTGTATTTTCTTCTTCTTCTTCTTCTTCTTCTTCTTCTTCTGATTGCACATTATTTTGTTCCAGTATCTGTTGTACTTGTTGTTTGATGTTTTCTAATTCTGACTGGGGTATCCTGTTATTTTTGATTATTACATGGATCTGATCAGCTATTCGTTGTTCTGTTAAAAATTTTAATTCTGGGTATCTGGTAATAAATGTTGTGTATACTTGTGGTGGGTATCCAGTTGTGTTGGTGGTTGGTGTCGATTAACTTCATCTGACCAGCTCATCCTCTGTCTTTGTTTTCCTTCTAGGGTGGTCGCAGGAAGCATATCCTGCAAAACACCTCTATTTGGATTTAAATCATTTTCCAGTTGGCTAGCAGTGTCGTTGCCATTGTGGGCGGGCATAGGGTTCAAGCGTCGTCCCCAACCGTGAAGGCGCTTGTCCGAGGCTTCTTTAGTTCTGTCCGGAACCAACTAATCACACTAAAAGGGGGGTTAGCCCTATTAGTGGTTTGTTCTTTTCGTCGCCTTTTACGACTGGCAGAACATACCGGAGGCGTATTCTTTTCCCGGGCCTCCATGGGGTGTATTATTATTATTATTATTATTATTATTATTATTATTATTATTATGTGTTGTTGTTTGTTGTAAGTCTTCTCAGTTTTAAATGTTATTATATTTCTGATATGACTTACTTTCAGTGGCAGGTGCTTAGAGGAACGAGGCGTTTTACTCAGTTTATTCTGTTTGTAAATTATATTGCGACAAACATTAAATGGTACACAACTAAATGTTCCATGTCATAGTACAGAATTAAAAAATGAAATACAAGAGTTAATTTCAAAGTAACTCTGTGGTATTTAAATTAAAAATTAGTTTACCATTCCATTTGCTGAAATGTTTGCCATTGAGTGCTTATAATCATGAGATTACAATGAGAAATTCGACAAGTGTCTGTTCAACACAGATAAAATTTACACAACTTCTTCAACATGTTCAGAGGCTCTGGTGCTGCCATAAAGCATGGTCCTTGTCACTGCAACATCATTGCGTAGTTGCTCAGTGCCACTACCTTAACTATCCTACATGATGATTGTGTGTGAATAAATGTAGACAAGAAACAAACGTGCGACATATTGATATATGGTTTTATGTGTTTACCGTATAGTTTAATAATGTTCAAATGATAAATTCTCAATTACCATTCTTTGTGTTGTATTATAATGCCTCTCTAAATAATTTATAATTCAAATCGATGCTGCCGGCTGGTGTGGCCGAGCGGCTCTAGGCGCTTCAGTCTGGCACTATGCGACCGCTACAGTCGCAGGTTCAAATCCTGCCTCGGGCATGGTTGTGTGTGATGTCCTTAGGTTATTTAGGTTTAAGTAGTTCTAAGCTCTAGGGGACTGATGACCTCAGATGTTAAGTCCCATAGTGCTCAGAGCCATTTGAACCAAATTGATGCTATAAACAACTCACATGTCAAGAGTGTATCCTCAGTTTCTTTTAATGTTGTTACTGCTTCGTGCATGAAATACACACACTGAATGAATGCCTTAGCAATGGTTATGAGTAAGTGTAACATTCAATGCTTACTTTTAAAAAATGTAAGGATAGCTACATATGACAGTAACAAGCTAGAGTGTTATCTGAAAATGTTTGTGCGATTCTGAGAACTTGAATTGAGTGAGGAGGTATGTTTAGAAAGCACAATGGTAAGGTTAGTGCTTACAAAAAATAGAAATTCAGGTTTGAATCCTGGTATCTTTACAAATTTTCAGTTGTCACTGCAGACTGATTAGTACCATGTTCTAAAAAAGTATTTTCTGAAACAACATAACGTGTTGAACAAGGGTAAAATGAAGTTTGTTGATATTTCTCCTCTTAATATGTAAGTTGTGAATATAACATTAAAAAAACGTGAATTTTGAAGGAAAAGACTGTGCCTGTATGAAAGAGAGTTTATAATACATTGTTAGATTACAATTTTTATGTGCTTGTATTTATTATGAACATTATGTTTCAAGAATGATGTTTAGTGATTGAAATCAGTGCAGCAGTATTTTCATCATACACTGCCTGACAAAAAAAGTGAAGCATCCAGAAGAAATTATCAGATGTCAGTGTAACTGCATTCACATACATACCATCAGCTCGCATCTAAATGATCAGAGCTGGAATTCTGTGTGACCGGTAGAACAGGCAACAGAGTACAATAGTGTTGTTTGTGTTTCGCGTGTTACCAAGCATGGTAAGGTACCGAATGGGCATGAACAGCATGGGATATTGATTGATCACTTTGAAGGACACAGAGATGCCACATACTTTTGTGAGACAGCATTATCAGCACCTGACAGAGTTTGAAAAGGGTCTTATTGTGGGTCTCCATTTGGCTGGCTGGTAGAGTGACACAATATCCAGATTTGTGGAACATTTGATATGACAGTAGCCCATTGGTCAAGGTTTCTGTCGATCACATCTGACCACAACAATGGGGGATTGCTATATAGAGCATCAAGCACCCTGTAGCCCCTTCGCGGCTGCACCTATCGTCTGAGAACAAGTAGAGGACTCCCTGCATCATTTTGTGTCATCCTGCACTGTTGGTGAGATACTAACAGCAGCTGGTCCAAGGAATTATTGTCCCACGTGTAGACCGCTGTTAACACCACAACACGAATGGCTTAATTTGGAGTGGTGTTGTGAGTGGGAAGCTGGACTGCTGGTGAATGGTGTCATATTGTGTTCAGTGATGAATCACAGTTCTGCACTACCCTAGGTGACCATTGTTGGCAAGTATGGCAGTGGCTTGGGGAGAGGTGCCATTCTTCCAGTGTTTTGGAGGGATACAGTGGTATTACTCCTGGTATCATGGTGTGACTCCTGGGGCCAACGAGATCCTCAGATCTGTTGCTGATAGAATGTGGATTGGACCAGCTTGTACATCAATTGTGTGCCAGAACCAGTAATATCCAAATATCAAGGATTGGAATGATGTCTAGCTTGCCTAAGGAAATAACAAAACTGCTTTATGACATCCTTCTCAACTGAATCAGGCCATGCATCCAGGCCAGAAGGGGGTACACTGTCACACTGAAAAGTGAGCTCATACTGCCAATTTCTTTGAAAATTTGTCTCAATATAGCAATCACTGAATTAACATCACATACCATCTGAACCCTTGGAGTTTCATTCGTCTCCTCCTCTACTTATGGGTGCTTCTCTTTGTTTATCAGGCAGTGTACATTTTGTGTGCTTTCTTCTTCCTCCTCTTCTCCTTCTTTCTTATTTCTTTTTTCTTCTGTATATTCTTTGTCCAATGATAAAAGTACAGCACTTTCCTCATGCTTATTTCTCAGCTGGATTAGGTCGAACAGGATCCCTTATTGGCTGTTACATCATGAAACACTACAGATTCACTGCCCACGAAACAATTGCTTGGATTAGAATGTGTCGCCCAGGCTCTATTATTGGACACCAACAACAGTGGCTAGTGGAGTACGTATTATTAGAAATCTGATGTCTTAAGTGACAGTGCTATTTTGATGGTTAAATTTTTACACAAAATCTGTTTTCTGTAAAGAAGACTATTAATTGGTGTTGATGTGTGTGTGTGTGTGTGTGTAGGAAGCAGACACAAATGTGGATGCAAGGAGATACATACCGACAACAAAAAATGGAAAACAGTTTTCCTAAACATGCATATGGCATATACAGTATGAAAGGTGTAGCTGCTCATTTACAGTGCACTCACAGTCCAGAAGTAATTAAGAACAACATAAAGCCACCTGATAATGTTTCCCGTATTTTACAAAAGGTTGATACAATGAAACTGGATGATAAAGAAGATGAAAATAAAAATGAAAGGTGTTGCAGACGGAGAACAAAAGTAATGGAGGTGATGTATACACATTTACCATATTTTGCTATTAGTTTTCATTGTGACCTATGGTGAACTCAGTGCGCTACAGATTTGGTCTGTCATAGTCTCTTATAAGTAGGATAAACATTTCTATGCAGATACATATTTTTGCTTGTACTGTAGTATGCTTTTTTGGATATATGAAGAAATTGCTTCATTTCATAGATGTCTGGCTGTTTTGTAGTGAATATAATTGCAGATTTCGCATGTTTTGAGCATAAACATGATATTGTCAAAATCCTTCAAATATACTGAATTTTGTGTGTAACGTGTCTGCAGTCTCCGTGATGACTATCTCCACATGTCGCCCCTTGCGGGGCACATAAGGTTGGCAGCACATTTATGCCTCTGTATAAGCTGGGGGCTGGGATTCACTGCTAGTGGCTGCAATGATGTTGGGATATGGGATTCAACATTATTGCAATCAAAGCAATGAAATTAATTAATTACAATCAAATACACTGAACTCACCAATATCACAGTAGGTTCTGGAAATGTTGCCCTCTTTCTTGAAAGCATAATTCAGCACATTGACATTCGTTTGCGAACACCTTTACCAATGTTTCATCTGTAATCGAATGCAGATAGTAAATTATCACTGTCTTCTGTTCATCTACTGTCTTTGGTTCATTTTAATACACAAATGTTTTAGCCACACCCCAAACGAAATAGTCGGGTGGAGATAGATCCGGTGAATGTGGGGGCCAGAGACCATTCGTAATTACTCTGTCTCCAAAGATTTCATCTCAAAGTCATGGGAGATGATGTGCCATATTAGCAGTAACATTGCCTTGTCGTAAAAATGAATACTTGATATCATTTTCATTCAGCAGGGTAGTAAATGGATACATTATGTGGGAACAGTAGCTACCGGCAATAATGGTATATCTAAAAACATTGGCCCTTTAATTCGTGCTCGCATTATGGCAACCCACACTCCGATCTACTCTGCACACTGTAGTGTTTCTCTTAAGACATGTGGGTTTTCTGATGGCCAAATTCATTAATTTTGGGAGTTAATGTAGCCAGATAGGTGAAACCAAGACTCATCAGTGAAAAAAGTTCGCTTTAAAACAGCGACTCTGTGTCGGTTAACAAATTGCTGAGACCATTCGCAATACGCTATTAATTTTGCATGGTCCATACTGTGGAATAGTTGGCACAGCAGTAATTTTATATAGATACACCCCTAGTTTTTTGGTTATGGCTTTATGTGCTGTTGTACGAGAGACTTAAGTCTCTTGCAGTAAACTCTTCACCGATTTTGTTGAACTCCACAACATGATGTCCCAGATGTCGTCAAGCTTCTGTTATGTTAAAATTGTAGATCTACCAGTTCATGCTGCACCATGAACTCAACATGTTGTCCAGAATTTGTGAATTGAATCATGTGCAGTGTCATGATGTGGACACCTCGAAGCAGGAAAATGCCATGTAAATTGCTGCGTCACAAGCTCTGTAAAGTTCTCTCCTGCACGGGAAACCTCTTGCACAAGAAAAACTCTCTCTGCAGTAGTAAGTATTTCCACTATACTTGGACAATTGCACAACTAACAGCTGCAACATTACTACCCCCACCCTACTACTGCAGGTCCTCAGTACATGTGCAGACTTGAATGTGCTGCAAACCTTACTCTCCCCACACATTTGAGGCATGCCATTGCAAAGAGACTTTGCAGAGGCATGGTATTAAAATCTTACCATATAACACTCTAGCCAAACATTTACATACTGTATGTATTTATACCCAGATTTCGTATTTCCCAACAGTGTAGCAGTTTTGAGAGACCTTTAATGCAGTACGTGTTAGCTTTGCTGCACTCGTAATGCTTTTGGTGTTTTCGTTTCCAAACTTCAGACATTTAATGTTTTGTCTCCTCAGACTGGGGCATTTGAGTTCACATGGCAAAATAGTGATGTTTCCGTGACATCACGGGTCTTGTTATGTGACTGGCTGACATGAGCAACTGCCATGTTATTTTACATACCATATTTATTTGTCATATTTATATATGTTTTTTATGAATTTATGCATTTTAAGGGATTAAGTGCATGAAAGATCTCTCCCAAATGTATAGTTTTTAGTACGGTTTCTTGTGCTAAAGTGTCAGCAAATTTGACACTTAGCACAACAAGCTGTGCTATGAATTACGATGTGTTTTGGAAAATGTAACATCAGTGGTTAAACTTTGTCACTACCCTTTTTATGCACTTATTTTTGTAAGCTGAACTGATTGTTATGACAAAAGGCATTGCGTCTTATCATCTATTAATGCAATTTTACTTACCATAAGTCATTTGTTTGTAGATGACATCTGCTCATCACTTTTTCTATAACCTTTTCATAGAAATTTGGCTGATTCTGTAGTTGTTTTTCGAGAAAACACATCACAAGTGCACAAAGCCTGTTCTCATTCATAGTATTACTCATAAATGTTTTCACTTGTTTTAATGCAGGGAAGCAGAGTTCTGCCTCTCCTGTTGTAGTTTGGACAGATTACTGCTCTCTGCAGAAGTTAAACACTTTCAGGAAATGCTTTTGCCAAATAGTTTTCATAAAGAAAGTTCAACAAAGTCAAAGCACCTGATGCTTTCATAAAACTATTTTGACTGTATAGCACATTCAGTTCATGATGTAAGTCTGAACAATGTGATTTAAGCAAATTGACAGATATAATCAGTTCTTTTTCTCAGAAAACAATTTCATGTTTGAAAAACAATGATGGTTCAAAGAGTTGTGTAATTGACAAGTGATAATTTAAACTGACTCAATCATTGATCTGAGTTGGTGTGGTCAGAGATGTCTCGTGCACGACCATTCTTGATTCAGTGAAACATCCTAGTTTTGCAGGTGGCTCTTCCTATTCCTAGTGATCATCATTGTCTAGCGAGGCCGTAACGCGCTGGACAGAAGCTGCAAACTGAGATATATTCAACAATTTTTACTGCATCAATATTCCTTTGCTGGAGTTGGTTGAACAGAATGACACTATAAGGCATGACTAGTAAAACTATGAAAATATGTAACCAGAAGAGGAATTCATGGTTTTGCAGTAAACCTTTGAGTTCCATAGCCTTGTTTATTGTCTTGTAATCATTACTATCATCAGTAATTTTTCCCATGCACTCAACATTTTCCTTCTTCTTCCTTTTTTACACTCCATGATCATGATTGTAAATTCCATCTATCTCATCTTGAATGGCTGTGTGTTTAGGAGTCTGGGAAAAAAGGTACAAATTCCTTCCAAGTTGCTGAACTGATGTGCATAACAGTGAATGAAATGAGCATTTTTATACACCTCTTTAATTTTGATTTGAACTCCAATTTTGTGACCACTCATAACAGGAGCTCAGTTGTAACACTGAGCTATCAGTTTCTCAGGTGTTTCATTTATGTTCATTTTCTCTAGCTCTCTGAGAACAGCTGCAGTTACATCTTCTGCAGTGTGAACTTTTGGTCGTACAAAGGAAATAAATCTTTCGTTAATTTTCCCCAGCAGCACATAGCAACTTATTATGACCAGTTGTGACAAATTTGCAGAGTCAGTGGTTTTGTCTATTTTGATACGAAGGAAATTTGTCTTTGAGAGTTCATTTGTGATCAGATTTGGACATATCTCATAATTTGATTCATTTTGAATTGTCTTGGAAAGGCTTAAGAAACCCCGTTTCTCCGATTTTTTGGTGTGCTGCTTCAAGATGCCATCAACTTCTTCCATCAGATCAACTAGACCTTGACAAATTCGTGGGTTCTTGGAATTTGCTGTTTCATCATGGCCCCTTAACAGCAGCTTGAATTTGCTGCAAAATTTAATGCAATCTGTCCATTTACAAAAGATGTACCAATTTTTTTGAGACTTTTCAGTGTATGTCTTTAGGTTAAGGTGGCAAGCACTGCCTAGTTGGCACATAACTTCCACTCTCCCTAACATTGAAAATTCAATAAAACCATTCAAATATTTTTCACTGGAATCGTGTTTCTTCACCTTTGTGTGAAATTTTTTTGAGACTATGATAGCACCAAAAACGGGGTTTTCACTTCACAACCACTCAGCTACATTGTACATTGTTCTGTTAAAATTGCATGTATACCCTAGCCTTGATTTACACTGTTTTTTGTTTTTGATTGAATTTCAGGTCTGCTCTGGCTGCCCCAAGTTCCTTCACTTCCGTCCTACCGACATGTTCCAAATTTTTACCTGATATGTTGCAGACCGAACTCATACTATGCTGTTTTTGAACTCTAGATATGCTGCAGTTATGTGGAAGATAGTATAGTGCACTTCACTCGGGCACAATACCCTTGCAAAAAGAAACACAATCACAAAAATAATGCATGTTGCCCGCGAACACAGTCAGCAAGCAAGGAAACTAAAGTAACAGAACATATTTTGCACACTTGGTTCTACTAATTGTTGGCTGAACTCTCGCTAGGTGGTGATGCTTACGTTACCGTGTCCTAGTGCACTCTAATGAGGGATTTTCAATCTTATTTTAACAGTGGATAGAATAACCATTGGAAGAACCAAAACAACTATCTAAACCACTTTCAAAATAAGGAGAGGATTGTGAAAACTGTGTGGAGGTTGGTAGGACACTCTTAGGCTGACCGATCAGAGCCTATGGGTCGGCCATAAGAGCAGTAATCAATAGAAGCCACATCCCCATACCTGTGATACATAGAGCTAAATGGCATTTCAAGACACAGCGTTAAGACTAGCTGCTACCCGTTCGAAAAATATCACTAGATATTACACATCAATAGCTACAAAAACATTGCCAGCATTATTTAAATCCGTGTGAGAAATATAGGAAATGAGTCCTGATAATGTAAATCTGTAACACATTGTTCAGAAATTTATTTTAATATATATTTTGTTGTGACTCCACCTCAGAGCCTTTAATTACGAGCTGCAGCTGGACCTATCCCAACTTCAATTCACTCTGAACTACGTTTTGGCATCTTTCAAAAATCTGTTTATAGAGATGCCTATTCCCACCAGTTGAAGGTATATGGGGTCACAAAAATGAAGTATAAATATGTACTTCATAGTAGAATTAAACTGCCTTATGGGTAGCATGGCCATTAAAATTGCTACACCACAAAGCTGACGTGCTACAGAAGTGAAATTTAACCGACAGGAAGAAGATGCTGTGATATGCAAGTGATTAGCTTTTCAGAGCATTCACACAAGGTTGGCGCCGGTGGTGACACCTACAACCTGCTGATATGAGAAAAGTTTCCAACTGATTTCTCATACTCAACCAGCAGTTGACCGGTGTTGCCTGGTGAAACATTGTTTTGATGCCTCGTGTAAGGAGGAGAAATGCGTACCATCACGTTTTTGACTTTGGTAAAGGTAGGATTGTAGCCTATTGCGATTGCGGTTTATCGTATCGCGACATTGCTGCTCGCATTGGTCGAGATCCAATGACTGTTAGCGGAATATGGAATTGGTGGGTTCAGGAGGGTAATATGGAATGCCGTACTTTATCGTAATGGCCTCGTATCACTAGCAGTCGAGATGACAGGCATCTTATCTGCATGGCTGTAAAGGATCGTGCAGCCACATCTCGATCCCTGAGTCAACAGATGGGGACGTTTGCAAGACAACAACAGTCCATGCTGCACGAACAGTTCGATGACGTTTGCAGCAGCATGGACTATCAGCTCAGAGACCATGGCTGCGGTTACCCTTGACACTGCATCACTGACAGGAGCGCCTGCAATGGTGTACTCAACAATGAACCTGGGTGCACGAATGGCAAAACGTCATTTTTTCGGATGAATTCAGGTTCTGTTTACAGCATCATGATGGTCGCATCCGTGTTTGGCGACATCACGGTGAAAGGTCATTGGAAGCGTGTATTCGTCATCGCCATACTGGCGTATCACCTGGCGTGATGGTATGGGGTGCCAGTGGTTACACGTCTCGGTCACCTCTTGTTTGCATTGACGGCACTTTGAACAGTGGACATTACATTTCAGATGTGTTGCGACCCGTGGCTCTACCCTTCATTTGATCCCTGCGAAACCCTACATTTCAGCAGGATAATGCATGACTGCATGTTGTAAGTCCTGTACGGGCCTTTCTGGATACAGAAAATGTTTGACTGCTGCCATGGCCAGCTCATTCTCCAGATCTCTCACCAATTGAAAACGTCTGGTCAATGGTGGCCGAGCAACTGGCTCGTCACAGTACGCCAGTCACTACTGTTGGTGAACTGTGATACCATGTTGAAGCTGCATGGGCAGCTGTACCTGTACACGCCATCCAAGCTCTGTTTGACCCAATGCCCAGGCATATCAAGGCGATTATTATGGCCAGAGGTGGTGGTTCTGGGTACTGATTTCTCAGGATCTATGCAACCAAATTGCGTGAAAATGGAATCACAAGTCAGTTCTAGTATAATATATTTGTCCAATGAATACCTATTTATCATCTGCATTTTCTTGGTGTAGCAATTTTAATGACCAGTAGTGTATATTAGTTTTGATTCAAAAGAGTTTTTCCTTTATATATTAAATTGGCCAGAATGTATATTAATGTGGTTCAAACATAAATGATTCCACTATTCTTTCCACAACTAATTATATGATCTTAAAATAAATTGAATGTAATTTTTATGAAATTAGAATGACTGAAAATTGATGTGTAAAACATCTCATCTTAGAGATTTTTATACTGATTCCAAAAATAGTCATAGGTTTTATGAGCCTGTAATACTTCTAAAGTTTGCAGAACTTAATATTATGGCTAATATTAATTTTCTTGATGAATTTGTGATAGTTATGTGTGTAAAACATGATATTTCGTTCTCTGGCATTAGTTGAATGTCTGATACTTTTGAAAACAGTTATTTAGTTGAATGACTGATGCTTTTGAAAACAGTTATTTAGTTGAATGACTGATGCTTTTGAAAACAGTTATTTTGTATAATTTCAATTTTACATCACAGTTTCTTTTGTTAATACGTGATAAAATTTTGGAATTAGCCAAATGAAACCTTTCACCCTATTATAACACCAATGTGGAAATGATAGATTGTTACTCACCACCAGAGGAGGCACTAAGTAGCAGACAGGCACGTTGAATTGTGACTGCGTATGATGTGGATAGAAATCTGCGGGAATGAGTGGTGGGAGTGGGAGTAAGGAGGCATGGGGCGGGATGGGGGAGGGATAGCAGGACAGGGTTGGGGGAAGATGCTGTGGTGCCTGTGGGACTGTGTAGGGACTTGATGGGGACAGAACAGGCCTGCTAGGTGCAGTGTCAGGAGGCTGTGCTGGGGGAGGGGAAAGGGAGAGGGGATAGTAAAGAAATAGACAAGGGGAAAAACTAGCACCTTTGTTGGTGGAGTAGAAGGTGTGTGTAGTGCTGAAATGGGAGCAGGGAAGGGGATAGGTAGGTGGAGGACAGGGACCAGCAAAGGTTGAGGCCAGGGGGGAAAGGGGTGGGGTACGGTAATGAAGGATATGTTATAGAGTTCCTACTTGCAAAATTCAGAAAATTGGTGTTCGTAAGAAGATTCCAGATTATGCAGTCTGTGAAGCAGTCATTAAAGTGAAATGTGTTAACGCGTTCAGCGACTGGGTTGCCCACGGTAGATCACACGGCTGCTTTCAGGGATAGTCCTGCCTTTGGTGGGTCGGAGATGCCTGTGACAAGATTGGAGTTGCTGGTAGTAGCAGGATGTATGGCACAGGCCTTGCATCAAGTCTATTGTAGGGATATGAGCCGTGAGGCAACAGATTGAGAGCAGGGGTGGAGTGAGGATGGACAAGGATATTGCCTCCATTTAGTGGGCAGCAGAATACCACTGTGAGAAGTTTGGGTAGGATATTCTTCATTTTGTGGCAGAGTGAGAGTAGTTGAAACCCTGGCAGACGATGTGACTTGGTTGCTAATGTGACACCAACCAGAACTCAAGCATCTGAATCACATTCTCCAGCAGGGTTTTGACTACCTCTTGTTGTGTCCTGGAATGAATATCCTACCAACTATATCCTGGTCACCCGTGCCCCAGTCCCCCGGTGATATTCCACCACCCACTGAAGCGATGCAATATCATTGTCTAAGCCTACTCCATCCCTGATCCCAACCCTTTGCCTCATGACTCATATCCCTGATATAGACCTGGATGCAAGACCTCCTACTACTTTCTACTTCAGTCTTGTCACAGGCATCTCCTACAACATCAAAGGCAGGGCTACTTGTGAAAGCAGCCTTGTGAGCTTCCAACTAAACTGCAACAACTGTGCTGCTTTCTGCATGGGCATGACAACTAACAAGCTGTCTGTATGAGTGGCCACCGCCAAACTGTGGCTGGGGGGAGCTGAACCATCCAGTTCCTGAACATGCTATCCAACACAAAGTGCTTTATTTTAGTGACTGTTTCACAGCTCATACCATCTGATTTCTTCCTACCAACACCAACTTCACCAGTGTGTGCAGGTGGGAACTCTCCCTGCAATATATCCTTTGTGTCTGTGGAAAATCAAACAATAGTAAATAGTTTTATCCTCACTAAAATGAGAAGCAGAAGCAGATGCTGAGGACCAGGGGTGATGGCTGCAATGCAAAGGAAATGCACATTTTGATGAATGTCCTGGAGTACTCTCGAAAATGAGTTTTCAGAGAGTGACAGCCACCAAGGCCTCTTTTTCGTAAATACTTTTTGATGGAACTGTTAAGTGATAAAAAAATTATGACTGTGCATCAGTTGCATTACTTTCAGCAAACAGGTGAAATTATTAGAAAAGTAATTGTCTTGAATACTGGGCTTGTGCACGTAATACTGCATACTATTTACTGATAAACTAAAGGCATATACAACAACCCACCACTCAAAGAGGTGGAGAATGCCCTCACTGACTATATTGTTAGCAACTTGTGAGGCAGCTGGACTTTTGAATTTTGAATTTTGATACTGTATTGCTCAATTAGTGATTGGCTAATAATGACAGTTTATTGCTCAGTTGGTGGTTAGCTCTGATTGCCAAATGTACTGGTCAGCCAGTGGACAAGTTTTTGAGTAAAAAACTGCAGATGGTTTTTGTGGGAGATGTGATGATGAGTTTGAAATCAATCAAAGAGAGTCACACCTGATGCTCAGGGTGATGAAATTGACATTGACCTCAGTTGGCAACCCTGCCTCTGTGTGTTTCTGTGGTCTCATAAAGATATGTTATATAACTAGTAAAAGATAAAGGTCTATGGCACTCAGCACATGATTGGGCTTGTGGCCTAACTGCACTTATTGTGCAGCAATGGTATTAGGAGGGGGAATGTAGTAGCCCCATTGCCCCAGCTGCCTTTTACTCCCAGGAAAGCTCATTGGTCCTCAGTATGAGAGCAGGCTGTGAGTGGACCTAGGGCAGTCCTGGAGGAACAGGAATGAGGAATAATCCTGTCTAATATTGGGGAGTGAAGTCAAGGCCTCCAGAGCTGGATTCTAGTGCTCTACCTACTAGATCACTGCAGCCACTATTTGATTAGTAATAACCAATATTTTAGTAAGTTTATGTAGTAAATGTTTGCTAGTGTCTATTTTAACCCTCCTATGGAAAGCATCATTTTTTCCAAGTATTTAGTATTTGTAAAAATGCAAAAAGTTTGTAAAGAACTTTTATCTTCCTTCTTCCCATCTTTGTTTTGCCAATAATTGTATTAGTTTTTTAGTTTCCATTTCCATAGTGAAAGGTATGTTCTTTTGTGTCATGTTTATTCATGCATGAAGTTGGTCTATTTTCTCCAGTAGTTAATCTATTAGACATATTCTTATCCACATATCTGTACCAGTGGATCGTTTTGCAGCTTTTGTTTGTGAACATTTTATCAAAGTTTTCAATTTATATATGATTACATAGATAAAAGAACATGTAAATTTCTTATGCCAGCCTTGCTGTAATTGTTTCAGTGGCTGGTATGTAAATGTCCCCTTTCAATGCTGAATATTATTTGTGTTCATTGTTATATGAGTTTGAATAGCAGTTAAAGTTGTGACTTATTTGTAAGAATTTTGTTGAATTTGATGTTACATGTATTTGCTTCCTTTCAGTGGAAATAGTATTTGTGTCTTGTGTTCGTAATAAATGATTTGTTTTTATGTTTTAGGATGCAACAAATCAAAATAATGAGGAACCAGCATCTGATATCCCTCTAACACAAGGTGATAAACTAAATCAGATAAAGGCATTTCGGAGGCATCCCAGATCTGTAACTACTGGTGCTGTACAGTAAGTGTATAGATTCAAGATAATCAGTAATTTAGATAGTGAGCATTTGTTGCCACAGTGTTAATAGGAACCTGTTACCAAGTAAAATAAGAGAATAAAATAACACTATATGAAACTAGTATGATGACAAAAATGGTAGGTGGAATGAGAAAAGACAATCTGCTCAATATACAAAAGACTCACTGAGCAGTAGAAAGATACCAAGACAAGGTCTGTGTGTGTGTGTGTGTGTGTGTGTGTGTGTGTGTGTGTGTGTGTGTGTGTTTATCTGCATTCTAGTGTGTAACGCATTGCTCAAGATTTTGCCTGTTGGTTAACACTAATTTTGTTTGGGGAGTGGTTATATTCTCTTGTATCAGTAATCCATTATGCTAATTAATAAGGAATCATTTTTACTGCAGTGTGGCACACAGGAAGCAGTAAACATGAAATACAAAAGCGTTTTAGTACTAAATGACCTTGTGTGTGTGTTTTCTTCTCTAGTTTTTTACTGTAAGTGAGAACAGTAAAGCAAGAAGAATTAGCAGTTATAGTATAATTGTGTATGGTATAACAATATACCCTTTCTCTGTCTTTCAAACATAACTTGTCAATAAAAAAAACACAAATTGTAACAATAGATGCCTCAAAGTAATTGTTGAAATTTATTTACAGCTTAGAAGATGGAAGGCCACACACGAGAGCGAAATCTCAGCCTTTGAGAAGTGGGCAGCCAGCCCAGTCTCAGGCAATACTTTCGCCCTTAAAAGCAACTAAAGTCAGCACAGCTATAGTGGTCTCTCACAATAAAGACAAAGATGTTGTACCATCAAAAAGGCCGTCAAGGACTCCTTCATCAGTTACAAAAAGGTACGTAATGCTTAACAATTAAAGTCTCAAAGAAAATGTCAGAAAGAAAATTCCTGATGTTTAGTCAGGTAACTCATGATAAGAATATTACATTCTTTGCAACATATAATTACTGAGGTGTTCCTTTTATATATATATATTGCACTTAAGATGTGGAACTGTTTGTGTCCATCTCCCCACATAAATAATTTCATAAGTAACATCATGTGTGCACTCTCTCTCTCTCTCTCTCTCTCTCTCTCTCTCTCTCTCTCACACACACACACACACACACACACACACACACACACACTTTGTTCGATTATAGTGTCTCAGTCGACTACTTTGTGCCAATATTGCAGATCAGCTAGGGGCAGTTATTTTGTAGTGTGGAGTGGGTGAGAGGGGAAAGGAGCTGTGAGGAACTGGAGAGAGGATTGGGGGGGAAGCTGCCCAGTGGCTGAAGGAAGAGACGGCAGGTGGGATGGGAGTGTAGCACTGGTGAGCTGGCTCTGGCCTCGAGCAGGAGACTTGTACACATCTCTCACTGATTTACAGGAATGGATTTGGGAGGTGCAGATAGAACTGAGGAAGGGAAAGGATGTGGAGAAGAGGGTGGAAGTGCAGGATGGGTGAGACTAGGGTCATGGGGCACAGGTGGAGGTGGGACTAGTAGGAGGGATCAGATTTGTAATCTTTCTCAACAGTCCAGCCATTTTGCGAGTTTTTGCCTTTACTCCATAAATTATTTATATTAAGCCGAGGACTTTCCTTCCATATTCATTTCCCCATATAACTGCTTATAGAAGAAATACTGCAAGTTGTTGGGGAAAGGCAACAAATTACTAGGTGAAATAAGTGTTATGCAGTGAGCAGAAACTTAAAGAAGGTATTGGAGAAAATGCAACTTATTTTTCAAATTTAATGTGTTTTCTCTTAAGTGTTTAATTATGTTCCCATTATACTCACATGTGCTTTGTTTTAGAGATTGAGACTCAAACTTGGGACCTTTGCCTTTTGCGTGCAAGTGCTATATCAACTGTGCTACTTGTCCTCACAGCCTTACTTCCACCAGTACCTCATCTCCTACCTTCTCCATCTGCTACTGTGTCGGTCCATCACACAGTTTCAATCTGCAAAGAAGTTTCATGTCAGCGCACACTCCACTGCAGAATGAATATTTCATTCTGGATACTAAATATGAGTTTGCAGAACGTTATATCCAGTAAATCAGCTAGTATGTAATTATTGATAGCTCTGAAGATCATCACCAACAACCCAGTTATATATATGAGGACAAGAAGAAAGTCTCTCAACCTTGCAGGGATGTGACATTGATATCAGTGATTTTTGTTTTTATTATGACATACTTTGTTGTTGTTGTTCTAGTTGTTGTACAGTAATGTAAGTCAAGTCAAGATGACCTACAGAATAGTTTTCTGTGTCAGATACAGTCTACTTATGACTCAAAATTTCCATGAAATAGTCTAGTTCTGAGGATGTTGTTTTCATAGCAGTTTGTAAACTGAAGGCAGAGGTTTTAATATCTTTCTGTTGTGAATGTCAAAGGAAGGTTGGAATATCATTACCATATGCTTCTTTTAGATTTTTGATGCAAAATAGCAACAATCACTACTTTCTAAAATCTCAGTTGTTATATGGAAAGGTATTGTAGCATTTGCAAATAGGAAGTTTCTTGAACATGAACATGTTTCAGTTTGATGATAACCTAAAAAATAGTAGAGCGAGTGTAAATTTGCTGGTTTCATAGAGTGGATTCATTTTTGAATTATATGGTGTCGGTGAAGAGAGTGCATCTGACAGTGAAATTTTATATTTCAAAACCAGTCGTACTCTAAGAAAAGAGTAAATAAACTAGCTGTAACAATGAACCAAAATACATTTTCTAATGACCTCGTCATTGATGGGATGTTAAACCCTAGTACTCCTTCCATTAGTTAATTCATAAATAATGTTTTTATTTTTATATAACCTGAATTAATTATGTAAGATATGGTTGCCATTTAAGTGGTCAGTAGTTAGGAGCGTGATGAAATTGTTATTTTGAAGCCTTCTGTGTCTGGGGAAGGACCATTAAGTGTGTCAAATGTTGCCACTGAACTGCTGGAAATGGACAGCAGTAGATCAGGTCTCCAGATAATGATCTTTTCCCATTTGTAGCATAAGAGTAACACAGTTGTTAAGTGGGTGCCATGAGGTTTTCAGTGGTTCATCTACTACACCAGAGGTCACCAAACATTTTCACAGCAGGCCAGATAAGTGGCAAAATGATGAGCATGGGCCACATCTTCCTTCTGTACAACACCTAGACACAGTAATTTAAAACTGAACATAGCAAATTTAAGGTACATAGCAGCCAGGTGTCCACAAATGTTTAGACCTTCTAGTATTTTTAATGTAATATTTAAATTTAATCAAACAATGGAAAATCCAGGATGGAATGTAACAATATTATGAGAAGGAAAGTTGCTACTCACCATATAGCCGAGATGCTGAGTCGCAGATAAGCACAACAAAAAGATTGCCTGAGACTGCAGTCGTGCATGTGGTTTGCGCGCGCGCGCGCACCCGTGTGTGTGTGTGTGTGTGTGTGTGTGTGTGTGTGTGTGTGTGTGTGTTTTGTTGGACAGAGGCCATAGGCCGAAAGCTTTAAGTGTGAAAATCTTTTTTTTGTGCCTATCTGCGGCTCAGCATCTCTGCTATATGGTGAGAAGCAACTTTCGTTCTCATATTTAAATTTAAATTGTTTCACAATGTCTTGCATGCCATACATTTTATCAGTCAGATTCAAGTACCATAGGGGGCTGTATAAACTGACTTTGCGGGTTGGATTCATCCCATGGGTCGTAGTTTGGTGCCCTGTACTACACTAATGCGCTTCAGACACTAACTATAAAGAAAGAGTAATGTGGCTACTACATTTTGCTTCTCGACCTCACAGCTCTCTTGAATGTGGAACTGAAATACTAGTAGAGGCAGAGCATTCTAACTTGCCTAATGTATTCTCGTGTATACTTTAAACCATTGAAACCTACACTGTCAAATATCTTTGATATCCAACTTCAAATGCGTGTATCTCCCTTGGAACACATTTCTGGCCATATGTCCGTATGATTTTCTTTGTTCCTTATCCCCTGAGAGAGTGTTTCCTACAATTTGATCCCATGTAGCAAAATCACTCTTGAGAGGGTTGTTACCTGCAGTTCGACCCCATGTAGCAAAATCATCCTTGTAGTCTTATAGCACTTTGTAGTCCTCTACTACATATTTCCATAAATAAGTAATTTTTTAGTTATTAGACGGTGCATTTTTTAAGGAATGTGCATTGTAGACTTCTAATAAGGTGCTAACTTCCGAAATTCCATAGAAAGTGAACTGATGTTGCAGATTTCAAATCTGAGGTAAACATTTTAAGCTTCTAGATGTATGCTTATATACCCTACTTGAATTGCACACAGCATTTGAATTGTAGTCTGAACTGATTCATAAGGTGTGCCCTGTTTCATTGTACAGGCATTGTGCTCAAATAATAGGTTTTTGTATTTCTTTGATTGAAATGCTTCACTTTTTCTTCATAGAGATGCAATCAAAACATTTTGCATGTTGCCATAAGTAAATCAGAAGTTCCCTTTGCTGGGGTCTTTGGCAAGATACGCTGATGAGCAAAAACAGTATTGCCACCTGCTTAATAGTGTGTTGGTTCACCCTTGGAATGAAATGTTGCTGAAATTCTTCATGACATGGGTTCGATGGGTCATTTGTAGGTTTCCAGATGTATGTGGCACCAGATATCTATGCGCAGCTCACACAAATCCCGTAAATTACACACTGGTGGTTTGTGAGCAGGTAGCTGGTGCCATATAGTATTCCAGATGTGTTCCATCATCTTCACATCAGGCTAAGGCATCAGTGTGACTCTGTAGCATGCTCCTCACACCACTGTACCATGACTCTATCCTTATGACATGGACAGTTATCCTGCTGGGAGATGCCATTACTGTCAGAGAAGGCATAAGGCATAAAGTATGAAGGGTTTCAAGTAGTCAGCAGTAATGATTGCATACTTCGTATCTGGCGTACTGCCTCTTGATTACTACCACAGGTCACATGGAAGGGCAGGTGAAACATATGAGACAGTGTCATTGGGTCGACATGGGAACATGTAGGGTTTGGTGCTGTGAAGCCCCATGTTGAACATTTTGTGCTGAACTGCGTGCTCTGAAACTTGTGTCTGTGTCAGCATTGTACTCTGTCACCAGATCTGCCACAGATTGCCACCTACCCTGCTTTACATAGCAGAGAGACACCACATTCTGTGATGAGTTGTGGATGACGAACACCATGTTGTCTACTTGTGGCTTCACCATCCTTCAGCCACTTTATGTGGATGCTCATGTCAGCAACCCACAACCAACTGTCTGCTTTGCTGTTTCTGAGCTACTGTTCGCCAGCTGCTAGGCCTTAACAATTAAGTGCAGTGTGTTTCTTTCATCAGAATATCAGAGGGCTGAAAATCAAAGTAAATGAGCTTCTTGTGTGTCCATTTGATGATGAAAATTCTGAAGTGATAGGTGGGTTGTGCTTCTCTGAATACCATGAAACCTGAGTGATTGAGGAGTTAACTATCTAGAATTATATACTGGCATTATTTTCGTTTGGAGTTAGCATGTGAAATGGAGGAGTTACAACATAGTAGGCCATCTAGGAAAGTTTCAGCTATTTATGAGAAATGTAGACTCATTATTGGGGTACCTGTAAAACTTAAAGAAACAGTTAATTATGTGAAGATTTCAATGTAGATTTCTTAAAATATTAACTGAAAAAATGCATGCATCAAGATAACAGCACTGTGGTTGATGACATTTTTGTTGATAGTGCTCATGCGGAGGATTTGGTATATTGTACATAGAAAAAGATACTAACGTGAAATTCAATATATTTCATAATAAAATTGCGCTAATATTTGAATGTAGCTTTCTTAAAACCTTACACGAAAAGTCTGTTAAAAAAAAGAAAAAGAGAAAAAAGGAAGCTATGGATAACTCGTGGGATTAAAATATCATGTAAGGGGGAAGGGAAATTTAGGTATATGCCTGGGAAGTCAAAATTGCTTGGATTCTGTACAAAAAAATGTAATGTTTTAAGGAAACCAATTAAAATGTCAAAAAATATGCGCGTCGTGATAGAAACTAATAATGTAGGTAATAAGATTAAAACCGTGTTGGATATTGTGAAATGCGGGACAGGACAAGCAATCAGTGCACAAGATACTATCACAATTAAACTGACTGACGATGTTGTGGCAGATGATTCACAAGTTGTGAGTATTTTTAAAGTCACATATGAAATGTGGCAGCAAAGATAGAATTAAATGGTTCAGTTGAAGGAGCAAGAGAAAGTATCAAAAAATGTTATTCCACCTAATTGGAAGTAGCACTAACATACGTCAGTGAAATTAATAGAATTAAAAAAGTTCTCAAAAAACAAAAGGTCAAGTAGTGTCGCTGGAATTTCAAACAGAATTCTGAAAAATTATTCTACCTTAATATGTAATGTCCGTAGTGACATATGTAATGGATCACTGGCACAGAGAATCTTTCCAGACAGATTGAAATGTGCTGTTAGTAAACTCATTCATCAGAAAGGTAACAAGAAATACTTAAATAATCATCATCGATTTTCATTATTGCTGTCTTTTACCAAAATATTCGAAAAAGTATTGTACTCACGAGTAGTCTGACATTTGTGTAGAAACAATTTACGTAGCACATCAGAGTTTGGATTCCAGAAGTGTTGCTCTTTATACCTTCACACACGAAATATAACAAGCTTTAAACAATAAAGTATTGCCAATTATTATTGTTTGTGATCTTTGCAAGGCATTTGATTGCATAAGTAGTGTTATTCCCGTAGAAAAACTTAAATTTTATGGAACTGATGGCTTCACAATAAATTTATTTGAATTATACTTAACAGAGCTCAAAAAAGTGTGTTGATTAATTCAAACAATATTGGAAGGAAGGGAGATCTTCATGACTGAGGAGACATCTTCAAGGACCCCCACAGGTTTCAATTTTGGTTACGCTACAGCTCCTTATGCACGTCAGTGACATTTCACTTAACATTCATTAAGAAGAATTGGCTCTTTTTACAGATATACTAGTTTTAAAATTGTCCTGTTAGAGAAAAAGCAACAGAAGAAATTGTTAATGGTGTTTTTCAAAAAATACTTATACCAGCAGTTAAAGTAGCAAATTAACAGAAATCAATAAACAGAGTAGAATGCTCCAAATATTTGTGTGTACATATTGATGAAAACTTGAACTGGAAGGGGCATATTACTGAGCTGCTCAAGCAGTTTCAGCTGCTTTTACACTTCATGTAATTGCTAATCCTGAAAACAAATGAGTTGGCCTCCTAACATATGTTGACATACTTGCATAATGTCTTGTGGGATAATTTTATGGAGTAACGCATAATGTAGGAAGAAAGTATTGGCACAAAAGCGAGCAAAAGATCAGTCAGATGATCTATGAAATTTGATAATGAAGCATTTAACTAACTGCCATTTGTCAAAGTCACTTGTGGCCCATATTGTCACTAGAATGATTCCCCAGTCAGCTGTATTCCTTACTGTGTCACATGCCCACAACACTACCAGGCAGCGTTCTCTCTTGCGATAGGTAGTAGTTATAATGTCTTGGCTCATCAAGATATAGCTGTAGAAACTGCCCTTAATGTATGTTGAAACAATTTCAGGAATTATAATTCTGTATGAAACTTAATTCACAATGTACCCATGGTAGTTTACTAATTATTTCTTTTTATATTGAGAAATTCATTAATTTTAAACAGAGTGTCTGTGGAACTAAAGTAGCTGCTTGCTAAAAAATGATCTTAAAACGCTCCAAGTTGCTTGTTATTTATGCTTGGTAATCAGTTCTTGTTAACTCATCTTCAGATCTTAAATAGAAGAATAAAATAGGTCATATATGAAGTTATAAACAACGAAAAATGAATGTGCATAGATAAGCCTTACTGTGTGCATGGTGAGTTAGCAGTGTTAGCAATATTGATAAAGTAATGCTTTGTACTATGGATGAGTCAGCTGTGTATAGTAAACAATTTTTGACTAACCAAGTTATTACCTGCCTCAGAAAGTGATTCCCTCTATGCCTTATTTATGCTTGTAGTGAATGCCTGGTAAATGGTAAACTGCAATTGAGGACAGTTTTTGCAAAACTTGCTTTATGCAAAAAATAAAATTTTACGGGAGACATATTTATTTAATTAACAAGCAAGTTGAGAGGGGAAAAATTTTTACAGTTAGCATATTTTGCACAGTTCTGAAAATGTTTTCAGATAACCTTCGCACATACATAAAATTTTTGATAGTTTATGAACTGCTGGAAGTAGAAAAAAAATTTTCTTTTTCAAAACTTGCTTTATGCTCAAACTAGGTCATTGATACCTGGATATTAAATGCCTGTATTTTTACACTAAAGCTTTAAAATCTTCTACACGATTTCAGGGGACTCTTCATCCTCATAAATTCTCCGTGAGCTGTCATGATCTTCATACTTCTCACCACTTGCAGAGAATATGTCGTTGTAGAAACTTGCTGCATCCTTAGGAATGGTAACGAAATGCATTAGCTTCATTACACCCTTCTTCTTTTCGGCACTCACATAGTTTATCTTGGGAATAATTGTAGCATGTTTCGTGGCTGTGAATGAAGGAACGTTCTTCGATACATCACAACATACTTTTGATCCAGAAAAAATATGTCATTTTAACAGCACACAGATTCTTACCATTGGTTTGTCTGTAAGTTATTCCTTATACATCCATGATTTTGAAAGGCAAGGTAGACTTCAGTATTTCCTTAGAAATCCATTTGAAGTCATAGGAAAAAACTAGTCTTCTCCCCACACCAGCACCTTTCCAACCTTCACTAGCATATTCCTGTATTCACAAGCTCATATGATTTCTTCTTTCTTCTGATAATCCTCTTCAGCTCTACCAAATATATGATCCGGTGGCATGAAACTATGTCTGTGAATAAGAAAATAGTGGGTAAGTTCAGAGAACACCTTAGTCTGCTCCATAAAATTTGCCAGCATACAGAGCTTTATGGAATTCTTGTTCTGGCTGATGCACGAGTCTGAAAAAAACTCAGATTTCAATCGTCTCTTGTTAATCGCCCTTGTCCTCTCTTCCAAATAACGTAGGAGAAAATGTTGTAGCCCAGATGCGATTTCATTTGAATCTCTTCCAGCTTCCAGTTTTCACCAAGTATATTGAAAAATGCACCTGGTTTTGGGCCATGTATCATCACAGTTAGGATATAGAGCCACATTCATCATGTGTAAAAGACTACTCCAATAGAGAGCTTTGGTAGAGGTTGATTTTGTTGCATGTCAAAGACAACTTTTACAGTGTCTTCAGCGTATCTGTTCATGATGCTGTGGAACTTATTTGCACGGGCTTTGTGGAATCACAGGCTTGTTTTATACACTTCCTGGCATTCTTTGGTTTCTGTGACCTTTATTTTCAGTTCAAGCTCCTTGCATGTTGAACAGATGTGAGGATTACCAAAGCCAAGATTAAAATTCTTATAGCACACTGTCCTAAGTTTTGACACAGAACAGCTTTTATTAACTGCTTGTCTTCGTTCTTTGCAAAAATTTTCCCTCATTATATTTAGATTTAATGTTGGTGGCAAATATGACCTACTCATTTTCCCTCTGCTATAATGACTCTCTCTACACGTATACTTCAGAATGTGCCCTTTCACATGTTGGGTCATAACTGTCAGCTTGAATTGTTCTTGAACCACCTCTTCGTTCCTTTAGTGCAGTCCCATGTTTCTGACAGTGGTGAGCAACCAGAGCTATCCGTCTTAAGTGATCCTATGATACACTTGTACTTTTTTGAAATATCGCAGCACAAGCTGGTACTTGGTATCGATTTTGAAGTTTTTTCTTTAGAAGCATTAGCTTCAGTGGGCTACTTATCTAGCTGGTGCTGAGGTATCCATGTGTGATAAAAGGAATGCATCTTGATTGCTTTTATCTCTTGAAGAATGCACTAGATTATTGAAGTATGGTAAGTCAGCATAAGAGAGTTTGCCTGCATGATATTCTTTCCCTTCATGATTGCTTACCTCATGTCTTTCAACTTGTCAGCAGTTAACATCAGGTGCAGTATTTTACTTTGAACATTGAAATGATTTTACTTTGCAGATGTTTGACTGCTTCACTTATCTTCTTTTATGCCTGCCATGTGTTTCACTCACAGGAATATTATATTCACCATCACTTTCCATATTCACTGTTTAACACAGGTCCAGTCTTCTACACTAAAATTTCACAAAATGGCAGTAACTGGCAGCTAACTCTCATAACAGCTATTGTGAACAAACATTGTTAAAAACTGAACTAGATGCTTGGCGTGGAGGCTAATGGAAGCTCCCGTCAGCCATTATGCCAATTGTCAGCTTAGTTGGTGCGCATAGTAATAGGCAGTCCAATCTACTGCCTAGCAAAACAGTTATTCTAAGAGTCTCATAACACAGTCAGAAAAGTGCTTTTTTTGACGTCTGCCGCACATTAAACAAATTGTGAGAAAACCCAGCAATACCTCTAACATGTTTTGTGAACTAAGTAGCATTAAGTGAGTTTTGAAAGGACCCCCACATACACATGAGGTGAGTTTTGCAATAACAGGCTGTTTCGTCAGTGCTATAAGTGCAGAATAAAGAAAAGTTTTGCTAAAGCCGGCTGCATAGGCTTGTAGGAAAAGCTTAACAGTAGATGTTAAGGGAAAAAAAACTATTTTTTTTAAAAATGCATAAAGCGAGTTATGCGAAAATGGTCCTCAGTTTCTCAAAACTGAATTCTGTGCTTGAATACTGGCTATCAGTGTAATGCAAAATAATGACGTAGTCTTGTGGCATTTTCTATGATAATAGTGGTCTCTCTTATGTTCAAGAGTAGATTCTGCATGATGAACAGTCGTGCTACATAGCTTTTGTTGAGTCAATATTTTACAACAATAAGATAGGGGGTAGTTTTGTCAAAGTGGGCTTGCATGGCAATGTTCCTGCAGGCTATGAGAAGATAGACTTCAGTACCTTCAAGTAAAGAAGTAGTTAAATCAGAAATTACAAAATAGAAATCAGTGGCTAATGATAACTATATTCAGCAATCGCAAAACAAATGTGAGGCTGCTTGGAGATATATCGGATTGAAACTGCTTAATAGTAATAGAATTACTTCTGGTATTACAATATCGCACTCAATGAAATGAATAACTTCTTTATTAATTATGGTAACAAAGGACACAAAACTCAACAAGATGACAACTATAAATCAGGCATAAATAAATATCTAAAAAAATCTATTCATATCCCACAATAAACCAGCAACATCTGCATTCAAGTGGGTACAAATTCCCGTTACTGACATTTCAGTAGCATATCAAAATTCAGCAACTCAAAATCAGAAGACTTGTATGGTCTGTCAAATTTTATATCGAAAAGACAGTGGACATTATGCTACACCTACTTGGTGCACTAATAAATTCGATTTTGATGAGTTGTTCTTTTCCAGCTTGCTTAAAGAGAACTGTAGTTGCCCATCTACATAAACAAGGAGACAAGTTGTGTTGACAACTACCATCCTATTTATCTTGTAGCAATATTCTTAGAAACAGTAGAACATTGCATGCACCAACAAATTTGCAAACATTTCACCTGCACTGGAGCAGTGAAAAACACTCAGTATGATTTCAGGAAAAAATCATCTACACTGAAAGCTGTTGAAAATGTTGTTTTGACAATACTCAGTGCCTTTGATACAAAATTGTCTGTATTGATGCCTTACTCAGTGATCTGAGCAAAGCATTTGACTCTGTGTGCCATCAGATTGCAATAGATAAACTGAGGTGTTATGGGATTTGAGATACAGACCTCTTATTAGAATAGTATTTGACAATAGAAAGCGGAAGGTACACTTTAATGGTATGAGTTCTGTATTCTTAAATGTTTCAACAGGCATGCCTCAAGGCTTTGTACTGGGGCCCGTTTCGTTTATAATCTCCAGCAAGCTCACGATTTTGTTGATGTGGGTTATCTGGTTTGCCAGTTATTCTTGCATAATTTGGTGATTTGTGAAAACAAAACTAGCCCGAAGTATTTTGTTATAAACAATCTGTAATAAGAGGTGACCTGTCGACTGTGATATTCTATTTGCTTAACTCGCTAGTCAATTTTTTTATTTGAGTGCTAGACACTGATTCTACTCATGCCTTATGTCCTGCTAACAGTTTGTAATGATCATAAAGGAAGGATGTAGTATCAGGAATCTCACAAGGATGAGTATTGGATCCATTGCTTTCCACATTATATGTTACTGATGTGTTGACTATTCTGTCCCATTGCAAATATCACTTATACACTGAAGACCTTCAGGTATACCTAAATGAAAACTCAAAAAACCTGTGAACAGCCATCTATCATCTAAATTCTAATTTATTTGCCTTATGAGACTGTACGCAAAGCATATGTTGTAAACTTAACCCATCTAAATGTAAGCAGTCTTAGTTTCTCACAAATGGCTTATGACTTCTCAGTTCAAAGAATCTCTTCTGCCCTTAATGATAAATGGCAGGAAAATAAACTTTTCTCCTTCTGCAAATAACTTGAGGAGGGTTCAGGACCATCACTTACACCAGACTGAACACACATGCATCATGTCATTGACTGCAGAAATATGAAAAAAGTAGTTCCTCTCGATCTTAAAACTAAACTTGTAGATTCAATAATAAAGCATGTACTTGATTAAGGTGATGATTCTCTTGAAGGACTTTCATATGAGAGCTCGCACTGACTGGAACTGACATTGAATGCTTGTACGCAATAAATTTGTAACATTCACTATTTCAACTATATCACTATTGCCTATAAATAATTATTGTGTCTAAGTGCCAATAAGCAGAGAGAGTATGACACCCAGTACTTTGGTGTCTTCTCAATCATTGCACTCACTCTTATTTACCTCCAACTCTTCATACTGTTATCAGAGTGGTCTATCTTAGGTGTGACGTCACATGCTGGGCTGCTGTTCAAATTGCTCGCCAATATTTTATAAAGTTTTAGACTTCAGATACTTATTTTAAAGAATATTGGTGTTAATATTTGCCTGTAAAAGTAACTTATTAGTGGATTTTCATTCATCTCAATCTTTCTTTTAAGTTGTTGAATTGAGTGGTCTGTTATTTGTGAATGTGTTTACGTCGTTCGTCGAAGTCTCAACAGTGTGTTTACATTTCGCGTCATTCAGTTGCGGCTGTATCGGTTCTAAAGTTAAGTACTGACAAAGTTGTTTGTGCACTTTTATTCAGTTATTAAATTTAATAGTTTTCAACGATGTCTCATGCTGATTCTGGTGAAATAGTGGTTTAATAAACTTTCGGAAACTTTTTCCCACTCTGTTTTATAGAGTTGCTTGTGCATCAAAGTCATTTATTAAATTTAGTACGGTAGTTTTCAGCTGACGTTTCTTATTATTTGTAGTGAAATATTTCAGTAAATCTTTCATTCACTGTGTTTAATTTTGTTGAGTGTTCCAGTGGTTGCTTGAATTTTTGGTTTTAGATAAAAATTATGTGAAGTTTTGTGGTATTGGTATTGGTTGTGGTTTAGTAGTTGCTTTCTTAGTAGAGGGTGAAATTTGAGCTCACTATTGTTAGTTCTTTAAATAGTTCTGCTGTAGTAATTGAACTTACATAACATAGACTTCTAGTTTTTTCAGAAACTGTTAAGATTTTACCATCAGTAAGAAGTGTGGGCTTTTTCGTAGGTTTGTGAAAAGCGGCTTATGGTATGTGATTTGTTCAAAGTATTTTCATTGGAGGGAATGCAGTGGGGAAGCTGGTGGGCATTATAGTGAGAGCATCTCCTGGAAATTCAGAATTTGTAACAGAAAGAGGAGCAGCAGCGTAATATCTGTACTCTTCAGGTGCAGTTACAAAACACAAAGAAAGAACTAGATAAGTTGAGGAGTGTGCACTTCATGCAACTGTTTCAGCATCATGATCGGCCTCATTTTAATGCTGCTGTTAGGTGTGTTAACATGGAGCTGGAGAAGACATTGATGGTAGATGGTATGTCTCACATTGCAGTGGTGCTAGCTGAGTCTGTCAACAGATCTGGTTTCACAAGGCATGTCCTGCACCTCAATAGGTATGAGAAGGGGAGACTGACAATGTTTGTAGGTGACAGTGTAATGGGCAGTGGTGGGATGACTTGTGGGAAAATTCCTATAGTAGTTGGTGTTAGAGCTGCACGTTTCTCAGATTGAAGTCAGCTGATAGGTATACCTGCTTAAAGGAAGTTCCTCTAACAGAGGAATCAGCTTCAGAGGAGGTCAGGTATCCCAGTAATGAAGGAATTAGCATATTTTATGAAAATATAAGACTCATTAGAGGTAAAATTAGTGAACTGCATATAGATGTTGACTCTGATGTTATTGGTATATGAGAGCACCACTTAAATATTTTGACAATTTGGAGGCTTTCTTTGCCAGGGTACAGATTAGCTCACTGTTTTTCAAAGAGTTCTTTGCAGAGTGGCTGTGTACATAAAAGACCAGTATTCCATTTGAGTCCTGAAACGTATCACAACAGTGCACTAAAGAGATATTTGAATGAAACTTCCTGGCAGATTAAAACTGCGTGCTGGACCGAGAAGCGAACTCGGGACCTTTGCCTAGTTCTGCAAAATTCACAGTAGAGTTTCTGTGAAGTTTGGAATGTAGGAGACAAAGTACTGGTGGAAGTAAAGCTGTGAGGACGGGTTGTGAGTAATGCTTGGGTAGCTCAGATGGTAGAGCACTTGCCCGCGAAAGGCAAAGGTCCCAAGTTCAATTCTCAGTCCGGCACACAGTTTTAATCTGCCAGGAAGTTTTATATCAGCGCACGCTCCACTGCAGAGTAAAAATTTCACTCTGTAGGTATTTGAATATTGTGCAAGGGCAGTTGAATTTAGTGGAACTAAACTTCTAGTTGTTGTTATTTATAGGTACCCTAACTCTGACTTCAGAGCATGTCTGCTCAAGCTAGAGAGGATTCTTGGTTCACTTTATAGGAAGCACCATGAATCAGTTATATGTGGTGACATCACTATTAATTTTGTATGTGATAGTGCAAGGAAAAGGATGTTGGAAGATCTCCTAAATTCATATAATGTTATGTAGACTGTGTTTTTTCCAACCAGGGTGCAGGGGAACAGTAGCACAGCCATAGACAGTATTTTTATTCATTCTTCATTACTAGATGTGCATTTTGTTAGTAAAAGGGCGAATGGTCTTTCAGACCATGAGCCACAAATTTTAACACTATAAGTTTTGTTTACTCAAACAAATGTTATATATAATTACAAATTATGTAGGAAAGCTAATCCAACACCAAAAGAGTGTTTCTTAAACCTTATTAAGGGACAAGAGTGGCAGGATGTTTATAGTGCTGATAACATAAATAACAAATATAATGCTTTCCTTAACCCATTCCTCATGCTCTTTGAAATTTGATTTCCACTAGAATGTTCTAAACAGGGTACTAGCAGTAAAAGGCAGCTTGGTTGGATGACTGGTGTGATAAGGATATCATGTAGAACAAAGTGGAAATTATATTAAAAAGTTGGAAGTAGTCGTAATCAAGCTGCAGTAGCCAATTACAAACAGTATTGTAAGGTCCCTAAAATTGTTATTAGAAAGGCGAAGAGTATGTGGTATGCAAGTAGAATTGCTAATTCATAGGATAAAATTAAAACTATAGGATCAGTTGTGAAGGTGGTGTCTGATCAGCAGCACAAGATCGAAGATATAAAGTCATTTCCTAGAAAAAATATTTCTTTTACTGGTAAGCCAGGTATATGTACAGTACTTAACAATCACTTTCTGAGCATTGCTGGTGAATTAAATAAAAACTTAGTTTCTACAGGGAATCATATAACTCACTCAGAAAATGCCTTCCTGAAACTGATGTCTGAAATACTCCTCTCTGATACTGTCAGGGGGGGATTGAGTCAATAATTAAATCGCTGAAGACTAAGGACTCTCATGGATATGATGGAGTACCTAGCAGAATATTAAAGTACTGTGCTGCATATGTTAGTCATGTACGTAGCCATATTTGTAATATTTCCTTTAAGAATGATCAGTTTCCTGAATGATTAAAATACTCAGTAGTAAAACCACTTTATAAAAAGGGAGGAAGGGATAATGTAGATAATTTTAGACCCATTTCTATGTCATTAGTGTTTGCTAAAGTTATTGAAAAGGCTGTGTGTGTAAGGATAATTGATCATTTTATTTCTCATAATTTGCTGTCAAATATACAGTTCGGTTTTAGAAGTCATTTAACAACTGAAAATGCTATATTGTCTTTTCTCTGTGAGGTACTGGATGGATTAAACAAAAGGTTTTGAACAGTAAGCATCTTTTTTGATTTAACTAAGGCATTTGATTGTGTTGATCACAAAATATTGCTCCAGAAGTTGGTCTATTATGGAATACAGGGGTTGCTCACAATTGGTTCACCTTCTACATTAGCAACAGATAGCTAAAGGTCATTATCCACAGTGTTGAGAATGGCTATGATGTGAGGTCTGAGCTGGGCATGGTTAAATGGGGGGTGCCCCAGGGATCAGTGCTGGGGCCACTCCTGTTCTTTGTTTATGTAAATGTTAAGCCTTTTAGTATTACAGGTGATTCTAAAATATTTCTGTTTGCTGATGACACTAGCTTGGTAGTAAAGGATGTTGTGTGCAATGTTGGCACGGTTTCAAATAATGCAGTTCATGACTTCTAGAAAATAAACTAATGCTAAATCACTGCAAGACTCAGTTTTTACAGTTTCTAATATAAAATTCAACGAAACCTAACATTTTAATTTCACAGAATGGGCATATGATTAGTGAAACTGAACAGTTCAAATTTCTAGGTGTTCAGATAGCGAGTAAACTGTTGTGGAAGCCCACATTCAGGCTCTTGTTCAAAGACTTAATGCTGCCATTTTAACTTTTCGAAGATATCTGAAGGAAGTCATAATTTAACTCGAAGAGTAGTCTGCTTTGCTTATTTTCATTTGCTTATGATGTATGGTATTATATTTTGGGATAACCTGTCCCATTCTCAAAGGATATTTTTGGCTCAGAAACGGGCGGTTCAGGCAATAAGTAGTGTAAGTTTGCGCACCTCTTGTCAACCCCTGTTTATTAAGAAAGGTGTGCAATATACTGCTGCATCCGTTTTCAATAAGTCACCACAAGAATTAAAAAATCTTATCAGTAATCTATGTGCTTTCAAATTGAAACTGAGGAGTTTCCTCGTGGGTCACTCCTTCTATTCTGTCAAGGAGTTCTTTAAGATATTAGGCTGATTCCTGTGTTATATTGTTGATTGCATTGATGTAAACTTATGGCTTGTCTTTTTTTTTGGGTTCATAAACATTTTATTTTATCTGTTATTACCTTTATGTTATAATTTTATGTTCTGACATGTTCTGTGACCTTGGAGATCTGCTCCTCAATTTGGTCCTACAGATCTAGACATGTAAAATAAGAAAATAAAAAACAACTTGTTCTCAACAAAGTAAATCACCCTATACTACTACACAACACAGACATCTCAAAATCATGTTCTGTATAAGGAATCTGACTTTGAAATGGTCTTCCTCAAAATATCAAAGATATTAAATTCCTTTTTTCAAACTTCAAGAAACAGCTAATGGTTCATTTTTTATCTCAATAGCAATATCTTCCTCATACTTGCTGCAGCTCACTCTTGTCAACACTCCCTCACCATCCACCTTTCCGGTCCCCTCATCTCACAGTCCTCTATTGAAAGTCTGTTCTTTCATTGCAGCTACTGTTGCTATCGTTTTCAATTTTTTCGTCTTTCGTTATCCCTTCTGTTTTTGATGACTCTAAACATAGCTTCAAATGTGGTAAAACATTAAATATTATTGTTATTATTCTTGATGCCTTTTATTATTATTATTATTATTATTAGTAGTAGTAGTAGTAGTAGTACCAGCTATTGTTATTGAGAACAGGGCCAACCATGGTGTGTCAAACTTCATGCGTGCAGGTTGTGTGGGCTGCAGCCGAGCCAAAGCCCAACCTGTCTCGGATTTTCTCGGTCCTTCTTGGAAGTAACTGGAACAGTGCGACACGTCATTGAGTATTGTGCTGTGGCATTTTTCGGCGTGCACAACTCTCCTTCAGTTTGGCAGAATTGTGGTGTCAGTGCTGTTTACCCTTTGCTGTTTGTTCATGTTATGGAGGACGTTCTCAGGTTCAGTGGCTGTTTGCATTATAACAAGCAGTGTAGTGATCTATCGTCATGGGAATGACACAATAGAGGGATGACAATTCTCAGTGTATATTATGCTGTCCTATAAGCTACGGGTACTACAAATATGGTATGGAATCACTTCAAAATTCCATGCAGAAAGAATTTAAAGATTAAGTTGGCAATGAAAGAGCCAAAAATTATAACAATAGACAGACTGGATTTATTGTTCTGTACATCAAGAAACATTTCATGCTAAATTTGCAGACTTGCAGCGCATGAAGAAATTGGTGGTACAAATAGTAAAATTTCTGAAGTCACATGTATTGCTCTCTGTTGCAACAGTTTTCGATGGAACTCAACAGTGAGGAAGGAGACTTTGTACATTACTGCATAGTATGTTGGTTAAGTCAAGGGGCACATGTGGAATGATTTTTTTATTTAATACTCGCTATTGTTGAATCTGTGAAGGAAAAATGAGTGCACTAACGAAAATAAGAACATCCAGAATGGATTACAGGGGTTGCATTTTAAGTGGACTTGATTGCGTGCTGCCCGCACTAGTACACTACAAGGAGAGAAACAGTTTATTTGTTATTTGATGGGGATGTGTTTAAAAAGAAAACCACATTGTAGAAGGGACACATGCGACACACACAGTTCAATTCCCTAAGGTCACTACATTAAAATAAAAAATGAGGTTTGAAGAAGTCATTGTGGCCTTGAAAGAACTAAAAGGATAGTTTCCTAAACATTTTGAGGACGCTGCCAATCTTACATGTGTTTCAGTTGAATGCACCTATATGCATGTGCAGATGTAACTCATTGCTCTGTAAGGTAATTCCCGTTTTAAAGACAGATCCTTTTAACATTAAATCTGCCCAGAATGTCTACATTCCTTTTGTCGTATAGAGTTTCCATGTCTACATAAAACAGCAAAAGTGCTGCAATGTTTCAACCAAATACTTGTGTGGAAGATCTTTCTTTCAATTATGAAACCAAGTCAGTCATGATTACATAATAACCTAAGTGCAAGAATCTGTGAAATTATCTGCATGTGTCCATATGCTGACAGGTTGTACAAAAAAAAAAAAAAAAAATATGTACACAGGGCGAACATTAATAAAAGCGACAAACTGCAGGAATGGATTCCTGATTGGAAGTAGAGGAAAAAAAGGTCCTATGAACATATGTCTGGAAATGGAGCTTGTACTAGGTTTTGTCTCAGTATACTGTAGAACCCGGTCCTCCAAATGTGGTTTAGGCACAGTCCCCCTGCCATCCCTGCAGTTTGTCGGTTTCATTAATGTTCACCCTGTATGTCTCCAGTGGACCAAAAATAAAATAATACTGAAAGTTTGTTTTGTTTTTATATATGTTGTCGAGAAATGTTAAATATAAAACAAAGTCATACGCAGTGCAACTGCATTGCTATTTAAATGTTTACCGTTTCTCCCTCCTCACGCTCAAGACAGCGTGGTAGGGTCGTGGGGGAAATGTCTCACCCAGGCAGAACTTGATGGCTCTTCTGCCATGGCACAGACTGCGAGCCAGATTCTTGGCCACCCCTGCCTTCAGGCTTTAATTTTGTCAGGCTAAATAAACAATAAACTATTATCCTTGTGGCTCATGTTATACCGCTAAAAGGTGACTAGGCCCCCAATTCTACATTCAGCCATTTTTCCATTGTTCCCCACTTGAGTCGCAGGTAAATTTTGGGACTCTACTCCTGTAACAAGACCCTGACTGATTTCTTCCCTGTCAGAGACAGACCAAGAAACAGAAATGCGTTAACCATATCGAAGTTCTGGCTCTCTGGAAAATGAGAACCATTGTCAGGATAAAGTTAATGACAAACAGAAACAGGAAAAATTGGACGATCATTTTCCAAAAGTGAAGTTAAAGTTTGTAGTATGAAATATGTATTTGATTTAATCTTAATTTTGTACATAAGTGTTCAGTTTCTAGTGAATATCATGTAAATAATGCAGTGAACTGTCTAAATCAACATAATGCAGTATGCTTTCAAATGTGGCATGTGGCATATTTTGTAAATATACCAAATAGCAGTTTATGGTAGAGACATACTACACATATAGCTTCTTTGGTTGATGAGTGAGTGGTGTACATTCAGACGTCTAGTAAAGATAAGCATTTAATTGAGTAATAACAATTAAGTAATGCAATATTACATCATAAATAAGTAAATTAATACCTATTGTAAGCACTGAATTGAAGGTTTCACATTTTGTCGCATATTTTCCAGTAAAAGAAAACATTTCATAGGAAACGAATTTTCTACTAGGATTTGTTTACGTTATCGTATACTGTGAGTTACTTGATTACTTCAGTAAAGTACAGTTTGTGTTGTTAGTGTGTTCTTGCACACTATCCATTTATATAGTGTAGGCTCAGTTGTTTGCTTACTTTTTGTTTCGTCACGTAAACAATACAGGTTTAATCGTTCTGTTTCTCCAGAAGTTTTGAATCACTATCTGAACTTTAGTCCTAAGCTTCCTAAGAAATTTAATATATTAATTGAGTAGTCTAGGAAGTTATTCTTCTTTAACTCAGACTAAAGCTAAAATTTGTTTGCCATGGGTGAGAAATGTACGACTTGCCATAGGTTTGTTAGTTCCGGGGTGTGGTGTTAGGGTTGTTGCAGTTTCTTTCATGCGGGTAACTGGGGGAATTGGGGAAATAAACATTGCTTATTGGTTGTGTAGGATTTGCTGCAGAGATAGGAGGATAGTGGAACAAGAGGAGAAGATTGTTGTCCTCCTGTTGGAACTAGATCAAGCAAAACAAGATAGGAAAAGGTTAAGTTGGGAGAAGGAAAAAGAGTGATGGTAGGTTAAAGAAGGAACAGTAAGAATAGGACTTCCTTAGATGATGTTGTTATGAATGTGGAAAACAGGTTTAATTCTGTTGCCACAGTTGGAAATGGATGAGTCACAAGTAGATGTAGGAGTAGACAAGACACAAAAAAGTGTTTGAAAAGTAAGAAGTTTGAAAAGGCATTGAAGAAGAAGAGAGTTTTGTCGTTATGTAGTTCACATGGTAGAGGTGTTGGCCAACAGTTGCAGGATGAATTAGGGTCAGGTTACCAGGCCATAAATTTTTTTAAACCTAGTGCGAGTCTGGCTCAGGTGATAGAGGATGTAGGTTCACTCTGCAAAGACTTCACAAAGGAAGACACCATCGTAATAGTGGGTGGGGCAGGCAACACCATAGGAAGGAACTATAATTGTTCAGTTGGGAGTGACCTGGTAAAGATAGCTTCAGCAACGAGATATGCGGGTGGTGGCTTGTATTTGTTCTGAGGTGCCATGACCAGCCTTGTTTAAACGTTTCTCTTAGGAGAATTAATTCAGTGGTGGAACAGCTGCTTGGATGAGGTATGGTGTCTCATTTTGGTGTAGTTCCTGTTAACTCTATCAGCAGGTGGGACTATACGAAGCGTGGCCTTCACCTCAACAGGATAGGGAAGGGAAAACTGTCTGGGATAACAGCAAATAACTGGGGGGTAAAGTACCAGTGGTTACAAGTGACAGAACAGCAGTTTTTAGGGGAGGGATGGCATAAACAAAAGATGTTCAGAGACAGGCTGAAAATGACATTTGAAGTGATAAAACAGGCAGCCAGAAAACAAATTTTAATGTACACAATTCATGCAGACAGCCTCTGATTGAAACTAGAACTATTCAAAAACTGACAGGTAAATTAGGTTCATCCAGTTGTAATCCAGCCAGTGCACAAAATCATTTATCCTTATTGCATCAGAATATCTGAGGACTAAGGGGTAAGCTTAATGAGTTGCTTATTTGTGTTGAAGAATTATAGTTGAGCAAACTAGTTGATATACTCTCCCTCTCTGAACATCATGTGACCATTGCTATAGATATGTTAAATGTTACAGGATTCAAGTTAGCTTCTTACTTCTGTAGAGAAAATATGGAGAAAGGATGAGTTGCCCCATTTTTCAGAAACTATTTTGATTTCAAGAACATTGATATTTAAAGATTTTGCTCAGAACAGCACTTAGAAACTTGTGCAAAAGAAGTAGTATTATGACTCAAATGGAAAATACAAATCATTCATTAATAAAGTTACTTCCACTTTTGAAAATTGTTTTCCCCTAAAGGTAACTCAAATAAAACAGAAGTAAAAATATAAACCACGGATTACACAAGGACATGTGGGACAAAAAGAAGACTGTATCTGCTATCTACGAACAACTCTGATGTTAGCGTTGTAATGCATTATTAAGAATACTGCGAAATACAGAAGCAAGTAATCCAGAAATCAAAACAGCTTTATTATGAGAAAAAGATAATTACATCAGGCAACAAAATGAAAACAGTATAGGATATAGTGAAGACAGAGGCAGGTGGGGCCAAAAAGGAAGACGAACAGATAGCTCGAAAAATAAATGAGACATTGGTAACAAATGCATGTAGTGTTGCAAACCTTTTAAGCAAGTACTTTGTTTCAGTTACTGACAGCATGGGGTTATCAGGTTTCCTGAACAGTGCAATGGAGTATCTGAGACCAGTCCTTAAAAATAAATTCAGTAAGATGGAAATGATACTCATGTCTCCCAAAGAAGTAGCATCCATCAAACATCCTTAAAATCTAAGTATTCTAGTGGGTATGATAACATATCAATGAAGCTAATCGAAGAGTGCTCATGCAAGTTGAGTTCTATCTTAAATTATTTGTGTAATTAGTCTCTTACCAGTGGAACATTTCCGGACTGGCTATAACATGCTGAAGTTAAACCTCTTTAGAAGAAGGGAGATAAAGAGATACCATCAAAATATTGACCAATTTCACCTTTGCTGGCTTTTTCAAAAATATTTAAAAAGGTTGTGTTCAGGCGTCTCCTTAAGCATCTAACTGCAACTAATATATTGTCCATGTCACAGTTTGAGTTTTTTAAGGGTTCTGATATAGAGAAAGCTATTTAACCTACAGCAAGAATATACTTAATTCATTAGATAATAAATTAAGAGGCTACTGGCATTTTCTGTGACCTGTCAAAAGCCTTTGACATTGTGAATCACAGCATTCTCTTAAGTAAATTGGAATATTATGGTGTCACCGGCAGTGCTAGAAATGGTTTTTTGAGTCATATATATCTAACAGCAAACAAAGGGTTTCGTCATGAAATATCTGTGCAGTAATCAGTAAGTCGTCATCTGACTGGGAATTAATTACATGTTGCGTTCCTCAAGGTTATATTTTGGGTCCATTTCTTTTTCTTCTGTACATTAATGACCTCTCGACTGTTACATTGCCAGATGCCAAGTATGTTTTGTGTGCAGATGATACAAACATTGCAATAAATAGCAAGTCAAGTAAAGATTTAGAAATAGCTGCTAATCAAATTTTCATTCACTGTCATTAAACTTTGAAAAGACCCACTATATGCAGTTCAGAACCTGTAAGAGATTTCCTTCCAGCATGTATATAACATATAAAGACATGTAGATCAAAGAGGTTGATGGTGTTAAATTTCTGGGGCTACAACTCGATAATAAATGCAGTTGGGAAGGGCATATCATAGAATTGCTGAAGCACCTAAATAAGTCTGTATTTGCAGTGAGAATGATATCAGATGTAGAAGATATAAATATGAAAAAACTTTGCATACTTTGCTTACATTCATTCTATTAGGTCGTATGGGATCAATTCTGGGGTAACTCATCAAACCGAGCAAAAGTTTTTAGTGTGCAAAAGTGTGTAACAAGAATCATATGTGGAAATTCAAGAACATCATGTAGAAACCTGTTCAAGGAAATTTTAATTCCAACCACTGCTTCTCAGCATATTTATTCCTTAATGAGATTTGTCTGTCTGTTAGATTTCAATTTTGACAGAACTTGATCACAAAAGTCAAGATTAGGTATTTTGTGCATGATAAATTTATTAATAGTGCATAACAGTGTTTCATTCTGACAGCGTGTTAATTCCGTAAATATTACCTGTTCCAGTTTACTGCATTGTATTCACGTATTTTGACAATCTCCTGACAAATGATCGGGGTAATAAGTATTATATTGAAATGTTTTATGTTTTTATGTTATACTTTCTGACATGTTCCACACCCACAACACTCATCTCATTTTTGGGTCTGTCGAATGAAAACTGGATCTAATCTAATCTAAACGTTTGTATTTTGGGTTATCTGTGCTCTTTGGTCATGTGTGCAGGCTTGGGTCTGCATTAACCTGGATAATTGTGATCTTGCTGCATATTAATGTAATGTAATTCCCAGTTTATGTAATACCAACCATGATTGCATGTTGGTTAAACTTTTGGATATACACTTGGATTCCAAATTAATTTAGAACCTCCACGTAGATTCTATATGCATGACATTGTCAAGAGTCATATACCTATTACGTAAACTTAGAGCATGGGTGAGTGAAAACACGATTCTCAGCTCCTACTACGCATTTCTTGATAGCCACATTACATACTGCATACTGCTTTGGGCAGCTCCACTGTCCAAAACAGAGTTTTAATGTTGCGGGAAAAGGCTATCAGATGTGTAGCGGGTATTTTCAAAAACAATGTAGGTTGCTTTCAAGAAACTGGGTGCTATGACAAAAAAGGAAAAGGAAAACCAAGAGAGCTACAAAGTGAGGCAATTGTCTCACTGTCATAATACACATTACAAAGAAAAGATTGACGAACCATTTACAAGACTAAATGAGACTCTCAGTAGCTATACGTGCCTTGGAGTAAAACTGTTCAGTGCACTACCACCAGAAGCGTTCACTACTTCATTAAAAACCTTCAGAAATGTTCTACAAAACTGGCTTAAAAAGAAGGTTAAGAAGGCTTTCCATGCCATAGAGGAATTTTTTGATTGTGCAAAAGATGATCTAAAATTTTAACTTATACTCATTTTATGTTTGTATACGAGTTGACATGATTTAACTGTTTTGTTTATTATTATTGTCATTATTATTACTCAGTTTGTACAAACTATTAACATCAATAGCATGCAGAATGCTCAAAAATGAAATAAACAAAAATGAGGAAATTGAGCAATTAAAAAGACTTTCAGTTAATGCATGGCTGTCTGTGTACCTATTAATGAATCAGTGGATTAAAAGGTGGCAGAATTACTGGGAAGAATTTTGTGGATAACATGACATGTATTCACAGTTGTGAATGTGGATCAGCTGTATCATGGAATGAAGACAATGAAACTTTAAGCCCTGCATACATGACCGAAGGAACATTGCACCGTATTTCGGAATATCACGGGCACTGCGATATCGTATTTCATGGATAAATTTCTTAACATTTAATGCTAGTGATTGTAGCACTAAAATGGCCCATTCATGCAGCCATCTTGTGAACTGACGTTTCAAGTCACTTGACCACAGAATAAAAATTTGAAAGAAACAAAAAGAGACCACTAGTGGAGTAGACAAGAAATTAGTCACTGTCAAGTACCGTAAAATCCCTTTTTAATGAATCACCAGTGGCCCAAATATATTTCCTTAAATAGGGGTTTTCCTTAACTGGGTGTTTTGCCTAGGTACATGGCAGGTGTGACGCAGAATCATAATTCAAGCATGTTTAGGTGGTGTAAAAGCTATTTATTTGCAAACTTATTAATAATCTGCTACAAATTTAAATACAGCATACACCTATATCCCAATTTTCGTAGGACATATTCTTTATCTTTTAAAAAAAATCGAGAAGGGTTATTTATTTTTCTCCTTTCTGTGTACTGTAATGACAGAAGTTGTTGCTTCAGTTGGCTGATATTTGTTTTAATTAACTCGTCTGCATAAAAAGACGAAAAATAGTTTCTGACAGTATCAAGTCCTTGCACAGCAGCTGCAAAACTTGGTGCAATGGCCACCTCCTCGTCCCTCTTCTTCTTCTTCTTCTTCTTCTTCATCTTCTTCATCATCATCATCATCATCATCATCATCATCATCATCATCATCATTGCCACCACCACGTCCTATCTCACAGGGTACCTTCACTGGGATTTCAGACGTTTCACTCACATTCATCTTGAGTGTGGACGTCAAAACATCGTCATCACAAGAAATAGAGTCCTGGAATGTCACATGTGCAGGAACATTTGTGACTGTACTCCATTATTCATGTAGAACAATATCATTCTCATCAGCAACACACTTACCACAACCAGCCTTTGCAAAACAATTTAACACAGTCTGTTGTGTTACACAGTTCCATGCAGCAGCAGACATGTACATGGCCAGTAAAATGTTAGCCTCATCACTTCTTTCCTCATAAGGAATGTAACTGATTTCTGTGCTACTTGACACTGTACATGGCTTTAGTGGATTGCATTATGCCCAGGTCCAAAGGCTGCAAGATGATGTGCAGTTAGGTGGAAGAAGCACTACATTAATATTTTCCAGAAATGATCTTTCCTTTTGATGTACAGGGCATCGGTAAATCATAAGTACTATTCTCCTATCTGTTTCACTCATTTTGACATCCAAACACCAGAGAAATTTTGTAATGATTTCCAATGTCATCCAGGAATTGGTGTTTTACTTGTAAGTACGAGGTTGAGTGTTAATGTTTTTAAAACAACTGGGAGTTTTAAAATACATATTATCAGTGATGCAACGTCTCCCTCCCATTGCTACTCACTCCCAGTAGCACAGTCATTCTTTCTTTACTTGTTTTTAATCTCTGTGGCGTTTTTCTCCCTTAACAGAATAAGTTTTCGGAGGAAGTAAATTGTAAAATAACACCAGTTTCATCAGCAGTAAAAATGTCTCTGGGCTCGTAATGCTGTGTTAATCGTGGCAATATAGAGTTCTTCCAGTGGCTTACATTTTCCATGTCCACATCCCCATTCTCTCTGAAATGAGAGATTATGACGTACCACAAAACAATGTAACCATCTATTTGATGTACTGAAATTTTCAACACCCAACTTCAAGATGATTTGCTGAGTTTTCTCTTGTAGAATTGTTCTTCTTATAAGAATGCTGTGACTTCTGATTCCTTGAAACTATTTTAAAAGAATAGTTTCCACATCACTGAATGTTGACATGCATATGTTCTTCGTTTTCCAGCGAGAGAAACCATTGGGTTTGGCATTTAACGACACTTACTTGTTTTTTAGAATGACGCACTGCGAAGACAATGTCAAATAGTACTTTTTTGACATGTCTGAAAGTTTTATGTTGCGATTGTCTTCAGTGTCATGGATGATCATCGACTTTTTTTCAATTGTAAGATTTTTAGATTTGCAGGCTATAATTCCAAAAAAGTATAAAACGTATAAAGTCAACTATAACAAGAACAACACTTCACAGCTAGCACTTCCCAACTCAGTGACTGTTATGTCAGATCACATGACCGGAGTTACATGGTAGGCAGTGCGAAACTCTCTTTCAAATTTGTTCAATGCTTTTTCTACTATTGCTACAATGGAATTTGATGTAGGAACATGTCAACTCAAAGAATTGATTACCATGTATTGCCCAACCCCTCTTCATGCTGCCTATCGCTCTCCCCAACCCACTCGACATATCGCCCCGCCATCGCCAGACACACACTCCCATCCCACCCTACGTATCTAAATACCATTCCAGCATTGTCTGCCCAGCTAGCACAATTCTACCAGACCTTTCCTTTATATTTATACTGCCTAGTAGCTCCCTTTTATCATAAGCCTCATGTAGTCTGTCCTTTGTTATTGTCTCGTAATTTACATCTACTTTGTCTCTACTGTATTGTCTGTTCACATCTTTCCCTACCATTCATGGGAGTGTCAAATCCATTCCTGCTGTTTGACCGTCAACTAAGCGGTAATGTAATTCACAAAGGGCTGTTTGTCGCAGATCTCGTGACAGAGTACAGTGGTGATATCTCTGCCAGTGCTGTGTTCCAGTATTGATCATTTTCAAGCAATCCATCTTTCAGACATTACCATATGTTTTTTATCATTTGTCTGCATTTTATCAACTGTAATTTTGTAAAGACATATACTTGGGTAGTGCCATTTATGCTTTGACTTCATGTGATGAAACATGGCAATTTTATAGCAAATTTTGTAATATCAGATAATGGCAGCATAAGACTGTTTAAACCAGTCATCTTGGAAGAATAAAAGTGTCCACACTGCAGTCATGGCATCGAAGTGTCTTTATTTACAACCATACTGATTGCTCCACAGCACAGCATAGCATGTGCCCCTTACAACAAAATTTTTGAGAACATTTGTTTACTGTTTGCTGAATTCGAGGGCCAAATTCACTAGTTGCTTCTTACAAGCAAACACTTTGCATTGGAATTTCCCAGACAGAGTTAGAGAATACTGTGCTGTGTATGTATGTATGTATGTGTAACTTTATTCATGTCATGCCTTTGTATAAAGATCACTTTCATTCCTTTTTTTCACAAGAGTTCTATTGTAATTTGTGGTAATTTATCTGTCTGGTCAGTGTTAATAACAAAATCTTTATTGAAAGTAGGTGTTAATGTTGATGTTTGCATTTGAAAGATCTGTGCAGATGCCAAGGTGTGTTCTGCAGTTTTTTTTTAAATAAATGTTGTCTCACTTTCAATTGACAAGTCTCATCATTATATTTGAACTTCTTGACCTATCTTTCAGAGGCTTTAAATTCAAAATGTGCCCACTGACCTGCTGCTGCCAAGTCCCGCTGTTATTTCTGGGTAGTAACTGGTAGTAACTTGTTGATAACTTTCTCTAGCTTCCACAAAACAATCATATGTCCAAGAATCAATGACTGTGTTGGTACATCCCATATGGGCTGAACTTTTGAAATATGTACAACTTTTGTTTTATAATTCAGAGAGAGAGAGAGAGAGAGAGAGAGAGAGAGAGAGAGAGAGAGATGGTGCCTCTCTTAATTTTTTTCCCTTCTAGTTCATATTAATCGAATGTATTATTATGTCGAATTTCTTCGAAAGGTTCCTCAGTACAGTTTTCATTTTCATGGATGAGTTCATGAGTAATAAATATTTTTTCAACCAGTATGTCCATAGTACACGCTTAAATTTCCTCGCCTATCAACATTACTTCATGAGAAATTAAAGTTGAAGGTTCTGGTACAATCAAATTATGATGTTTACGCTTCTTACACCAATCGAGGCGTCATTTGGCATTTACTAGTGTGATGTGTAGCATACGAGCAGGTGCTCGACCATGAAACCCAAGTTCTCTCAACTCCTACCTAACTGTCACAGTACTTGCAGTGGATCCTGATGCAGTTTGGAATTCCTCTGTGATGGTCTGGATAAGTGTACTGTAGCCTGTAAGTACTTTTATTTGAATAGTTCCCACAGCATTTTGGATATTCTGAAACATATGCCTGTCAACAAAACGCCAACAGTTAAACTCTTCCATGGAATAAACATGCTAAAAAGTGTTCGGATGAACAACTTGCACCTGTTTGCTATAGCAAAAACGAACATAATTTATGGAATATAGCATTTTATAGAGCTACATGTAAGATACAATGAAATAATGATTGTGCATTGCACTGAACACATTGACTGGACAACAGTAATACAGGTTACAGAATAGGCCAAGCACTGTTTCTTTGGTGGCACACCAGGAGGCCGACCGAGGTGGTCTCTAAAAGTGGGCCTTTGAAATCATGAGTGAAGGTACATCTCTCCTTCATTCTAGGTGGTCAGAAAACCACATGCATACATAAAACACTAGACTCATAAAACGTGCACAGTACAGAAAAAAATAGGCCAGTTACCGAAAAAGCACATGTACCATGGAAAAAATAAAAATAAAAAGTTATAAAAAAAAAGCACATATTCTACAAGCCACTGAAATTAAGAGTCACGGAAAACACCCATGACTTCACTCATGCCCAATGATGGCGGCTGCTGCAGCATGTGGCAGGTAGCAGTTAGTCACCAGCAAGTAAGTGCAGCTTGATGAGGGGGATGGGTTCCCCCTGTCATGACAGGCCATGGGGCTGGACCGGGCATAGCGTCTCCATAGTGACATTGTGATCAAGGTCGGCTGTCGGCACCAGAGGCATCAGCGGTGGCGTCGGAGACGACGGCCGCACAGGACCCTGCAACGGAGGTGGTGGCAGCGGCTGCAATGTCAGGTGCAGCAGGGGCTGCACTGGCGATGGCAGTCGAGGAATCGGGATGGGGGCAGGAACCCCAGATAGCGATCTGCCAGGCACCAACCCTCACTAGACTGTCTGTGACAGGCAGTGGCAGTGGTTGTGGGGGAGGCAGCGGACCTTCCGAAACAGACCACACGTGTGCGACCGCAGCTGGTCAAAGTGACGGGATGTCCACCCATCAGGAGTTCAGACGAGACACAGGCACCAGCCCTGGTGACACTTGATGACAACAGGAACCCAATATGGCTGGTGGCCGAAACCACGAGCCCAGATGGGTGCATCTGGTTGGAACAGTTGTGGAATCAGCAATGCTGGCAGATGCGATGTCGGATGCAGCAGGTGGAGGGGGGTCCGTGGTAGGTGTCCATGTAGCAGCTCTGCCGGGCTCTTGTCCCCCACCGGAGTGAAACGATATAAACACAAAGCAGCAAAGTGTAAAGCAGCTTCAGGGGACCTACCAGATACATACTTCCGCATATGAGTTTTAAATGTCCAAACCATGTGTTCAACCTCACCCTTAGATTGAGGACGAAATGGGGGAGCTGCGAGATGGTGAACACCACTAGCCTGACAGGAAGATGCAAATTCTCAAGAAACAAACTGTTATCAGTAACTATGGTACACGGAAGTCTCTGAATTGCATGAATCTTAGACAGGGCCGAAATAGCGGCCGCTGTGGATGTGGACGGACAACATGACATGTAGGGAAACTTGGAGTAGGCGTCCACTATGATGAATCAGTACTGATTTAGGAAGGGCCCAGCTGTGGCATGAGCCAGGGGGGAAAATGATGCCCCCGGGGCCACCTGTTGGTGAACACAGCGAGTGCAAGTGGTGATAAGCTGTATAATGTCCCCACCTATGCCTGGCCAATACACATGCTGGTGGCTCAAAGCTTTAGTGCGAGAGGTCCCTAATGACCGACATGCATAAGACCCAGTACATTACGGCGTAAGGAAGCAGGAATCGCAACCCAGGGAGCAATGTCTTCTGTGTAACTAACAAAAGAACAAAGAAAGGCGGTGCGGGGGGAAGAAGTAATTACACATGGGATCTGAAGCGCGGCCCAGGTGTTTCTGCATCCAATCGTGTTGTACAAAAGAGAGGACCTAGCTGACAAGGGGAGGCCATGATGTTGGGGTCACGAATTTACTTCAAACTTTGTATGCCTTTAGTAGGCCATTAAGATATAATGTGCAAGTAGTAAGGTGCACTACCCTGGAAATTCCAAGAAAATTGTAAGAGGAGTTTTACACATCTGTTATGTGACTAATGTATCTGTGTGTAGGTTGGGCGTTAGAGTTGATGATGGTCGGTGGTTAGCATTCAGGTTTCGTAAGAGGAATGTGTAGGAGGCGATGGTTCAATTCCTGCTCAAACCTTTATTTTTATAGTACAAGTGTAAATTTTGTGATATTAAAAAAAAATTTCACCTACACTATTTGTTCTAGCTACATTAGCACGTCTCACCCCTATGCAGGTTAACAGCCAAATGGAGCCTGTCTCTGTGTCTGCAGCTTGAAGCGTAGAGGTGCACAGTAGTTCCATGTAACTTCCTGGCAGATTAAAACTGTGTGCCGGACCGAGACTCGAACTCGGGACCTTTGACTTTCGCGGGCAAGTGCTCTACCGACTGGGCTACCCAAGCACGACTCACGCCCCGTCTTCACAGCTTTACTACCGCCAGTAAAGCTGATAGGACGGGGCGTGAGTTGTGCTTGGGTAGCTCAGTCGGTAGAGCACTTGCCTGTGAAAGGCAAAGGTCCCGAGCTCGAGTCTCGGTCCGGCACACAGTTTTAATCTGCCAGGAAGTTTCATATCAGCGCAAGGAAAACTCTATGTGTTTCTTCATTTACTGGTCGATAGTTATAAATATGTTTGTTGTAATAATCAAATTTAATTAAAAATAGTAGGTAGTCAAATGAAATTCATAAAAACGTCATGTAAATACAAGTGTTTTTATATTACCCCTTAAATGTCATGCAAACTAAAGAATATGACCAGTGATGGAAAAAAATATAGATTAAAAATTAAGTTTGATCGGGGGTTGAACCATCACACCATCCGTGTTTGTCTTTTGACACTTGAACGCTAACCACTTGACCACCCTGAAACTGCAACGTCCGATACCTATGCACAGATATATCTTGTACATAATAGGCGCATAAAACTTCTCTTGTGATTTTCTTGGAAATGCCAGAGTGCACTTTACTACTTGAACATTATGTTGTTTTAATGACATAATAAGGTGTACAAAATTTGAAGTAAATCTGCGATCCCAACGTCGTGGTCTCCCCTTGTAAGTATAGGATGCACTGCGACAGCCAATGTTGTCATGGCACTAGTGATGGGAAAACCATCGACTGCGTTCTGGTTCTCAGTATCTAAATTAAAACAAAGCAACTCATCCTGATCGAATGTCGAGTCTGGCCTGTTCGGAAGGCAAGATAAGGCATCAATGTTGGCACATTGCGGCATCGGCCGGTAATCAATCTGATAATGATAACATGAGAGGAAGACAGCCCACTGCTGCAAACTATGCACTGCCTTGCCCGGCATGGAAGCCAAAGCGTTAGGAAGAGCATCCAATGGCTAGTGATCTAAAATTAATTGCAACTTAGAACCATACAAGAAGACGTGAAATTTCTTGAGGGCAAACACAATCACTAAAGCCTCCGTTTCAAACTAAGAATACCACTGCTGAGCAGGACTTAGTCTTAGAAACATAAACAATGGGTTGTTCTGACTCGTAAGCGTATTTGTATGCCAACACTACGGCTGGCTGAAAAGGGGCCATACACGGGGCAGATTGAACTTGAGATTTAAGCAAACTGAACACTCAGTCACGAGGTGGGTACCAGAAAAAGGACACATTTTTATGAAAAAGCATGGACGAGGGCTGAGCAACAGTGAATGCGTCAGGTAAAAACTTATGACAGTACGCAACTTTACCTGGAAATGCATGCATTTTCTTAGTGGACATTGGCTCTGGCAAATCCACAATTGCAACATAGTGACGCAATGACATGATCCCTGTGTGAGAAACCTCAAAACCTAGGTAATCAGTTGATGACCAAACAAGTTGAGATTTGGCAAGATTGCATTTGAGACCCACAGACTGCAAAACAGGAAACAGCAATCGAAGATTTCTAAGGTGGTCTTCCGTGGAACAACCCAATACAATGCTATTGTCAAGGTAATTGATGCAGCCAAACACAAAGGCTGTCAGCTGTTTTAAGCACTGAAAAATTGCAGTCACACTAATGACGCCAAAAAACTAGGGCGGGCGGATTCTTTCTTGGTAATGTGAGTCTTAAAACTGAGCCAGCGGGAAAACAGAGATGAAAACTCAGAGAAGAATGTCCCCAGTTGCCGATATGGAACTTGATCTGACACTAAAGTGACTTCATCACCCTGAACACTTGCAGTGTGCCAAGCAGGGGTTGACAAGCAACTTTCGAGAGTTCTACCCACACAGCAATCTGATTTGCTGTGGACCCTCGACACTTAAAATACTGTGCTATATTGAATGCATCCATAAGCGTTGGATTCGTACATTGAAGTGCTTTTTCGCAGACCTCGCTATCTGGGGCCAGACAAATATCATCGCGTACCATGTGATCAGCGAAGGATTCATGATGGATGCTAGTGACAAATTAACACTGATGGCTAAATGCCTTTAATTCTCCAGCCCAGGCTTTGTAAGATTGGTTTGGGTGTTTCTGACAATAGTAAAATTCTACACATGCTGCAGTGACTTATTCTGTCACAGTAATAGTTTGAGAGAAACTTGATTAAATGATAAGGTGGCCGTTTCTTGTAAAGTCCCAAGTCGGCACAACAACTGATAAATGAATGGCCACAGCCAGGTAAGAGAGAGAGCTCTACACAGATTTGCTTCACCCACACAAAAAACCTACAAATGTTTGTGTAACTGTGTCTCATAGAAGTCACACTCTTAAGCTGATTCATCATATGCCGAGAAGGGTGACAGTTGTATTGATGGGAGAGTAAACTGCCACAAATACCCAGATGACACTTGATTGAGAGCAGTGGCAAGAGCTTGCTCCTGTTCCCGAAAGCTTGCTGCTCAGCAATTATACGTTGGAGTATTTCTTCCATTGAGATGTTTGTCGGGTGACTTAGCTCTGACACTGACGCAGAGAAAACATAACTCTCTCTCTCTCTCTCATCGCCAAGTTTGCTATACCAAGAACAAACATGATTATTGAACATAGTACTTTATTGAGCAACACATATGAACAGTGAAGTACAGGTTGTGCGTAACACTGAACACATTGACTCGACAACAGTAGTAATATAGGTTACGGGACAGGCCGAGCACACGTCGGCAGTCATTTGGATGATACTGTTTCTTTGGTGGCTCACCAGAGTATGCCAGGGGCTGACCCCACTGGCCTCTATAAGCAGGCCTGTGAACTGTATGGATGCGCAAGCTCTGAAATATGAGTAAAGGAACATCACTCTTCACATTATATAATAGTTTAAAAAACCTAATGACTTTTTAATGACAATTGTATTGTATTAATATTAACCTCTCCTCTAAAAATGGATTTGTTATTATGTAACTATTTTAAAATAAGATATTAATTTTAATTCATCTCATTAGGTCTAACAAACAGTTCCATCAAATATAAAATACTAATTCAAGCATCTTACTTTTACACAAGTTCAGGCATTTCATTTAACTGGTATATTGAGTGTGCGTAAATGTTTGAAACCTTTTTTTCTGGGAATTGGCTGGCCAGTGTGTTTTACTACTGCTACAGGATCCGGCTCGGATTGGGGGGGGGGGGGAGGAGGGGGGGGGGGGTAAACTGGCCAGGGTATCTGTGTATCTGCCCCAGACGATAATTTCAGGGTGCCAAATTCATATTCTTGAAAGAAGGAGAAAAAAAGGGCCTTGTTTCAGAAAGCACATAGCATCCAACGCACATTCGTCTATTGATTATTCATATGATTTTGAAATGCTTTCTGCTGGTTTTTGAACACATTCTAAGTCGGTTTGTGAATGAATCATAAGTTGATTTTTGAATGTGTGCTTAGTGTATGTAACGTCTCTGCCAGGGGAATCCCCATCTTATCCATAAAAAAGCTTTCCCACAGACAAAAGGGGGCTGGATTATATGAGCTGAGCCAAATAAACCCGAACAGGTGAATGCCAGTCGCTGTTTGTTTATGTGGTTGATTCGGTATGCGAATAGGTGTTGTTATAATTATTAGCAAAATACATAGATTCAAACTACCAGAGTGGAAATAAATGACTAACAGCAATAACAGGTAAGGAAGGTTACATATTGTCTTCTCAACGTACCCAAGAAAATGAAATTTTGACAGAGAATTTTTGCTAAACCACTACACCACTGAGTGCCATTTGTACAGTCCCCAGTTAGCAGTCGTGTAAGTTCTATTCTCGTAATAGCACAGAAAATGCTTTGTAGGAACATGTAATAACACTTAACCGGAGAATAAACGTGGGATAACTGAACTGGTAAATCCAGCAGGGTTAGTGAAGTTAACTGGAGAACAAGTTTTGACAATGGCAGGTATAGTTACGGAATTAGTGATGACAAGATTGATTGTTAGAACAAGGACGCAAACGCAACAGGGACATCACACAAATTATATGGAGAAATATGGCCATTTCAAATTTATATAAAAATTTCATACTACTACTACTACTACTACTACTACTTTTCGATCTCTTGCTTGATAAACTGGAGTGCCACTATCAAATTTTTGCCCCAATTCGGAAGTATTGTAGATCTGGGACTGTGCAGGATAACACTCTTAAGGTAAACTAAAAGCCAACCAAGCCTCATTCCAGTGTGAATTTTTCAAGTCGTGCCCTCACCTTGTTAGTGGAAGATACGGGGTGGAGGCGGCGATCCTCTTTGTTGCTGCCCCTAAATTTAGATCTGAATTTCAAATCATCATTCTTGATTTGTCTGTTTTTCAGTTGATCTTGTTGTGTCTGCAGTTACCCCCCCCCCCCCCCCCCCCCCCTGCCCATAGAGACCCTAGCCCTAGATGCAGAAGCTCTCTTTCCTCCAAAGTTTCCCATACTCTAAATGTAGAAGCTCTCCTGCACATCTGTTGTAAATGATGCTTGTATTTTTCAGTTGTTGTCAACACCCAGATAACTTTCCATGTTTTAGCTGCAGAGTTTTCCTGACTAATATTTATTCTTCTCTTCTGAGACATGTCGAATTAACTGATAATGAAGTAATTCCTTTCTTTGAATCAGTGAAATATTCTGTTGTCTTCATGTTTGGAAAATATTAGTTACATATGATATTATCATCTCAGAAACCCTACAGAATGAAGATTCGATATTGACATAAAATTTTGTATTCCATGGAAGGCAACTGCCCAGTTGCACATTTTCCCACCATGACTAGTGTTAATTATGAGGTTGTATGGCATAGAATGAGAGACTTCATTATTCTTGTTTGTAGATGTATTTCACATTTTCTTATCTTAATTCTGTATTGGGTTGAAAAAAATTAATATTCTTGAAGGGGTTTCTTTATTGTACTCCATTCCTTTTTGTGCCGTAACCAAATTGATAATGGTTGTGTTAATTATAGAGTTGATTCCCAGTAATTTGGAACTCAGGGCATCAGGGAAAAAAATTCAACTTACTGAGAGCTCACAATAATAGGAGTGGAAATAACTGATACGGATGGAGGAAAAAAATTCAAATAAATGAGTTTAATTGAAAGTAAATTGTAGTACATACATATGCACATTCATCCTTATTTAAGTAATGTGCAAAATAATACATACATGTATACATGGTATATACATACATGCACTACATAAAAAACATTCCAATAAAATTGTTGCATGTCATTTTGAAAAATAGATGGTGGTTTTCTTTTGTGAGAGTGACTTCCATCTAGCATTGTCAATAAAATTTTTGAGTGGTGAAAGTAAGAAGAAATCATCATTCATTTCCGTTTTGAGGGTGTAACTGTTACCCTTCTCCAACTCTCAGTATGCCTACCCACAAAAAGTGTGCACATTGACGTCACATAAGGCCTCATGTGATCACCAGTCCTTTTCTACAACTCTTGATATGTAAGTTTGATTAAAATTGTGTGTGCTAATGTTCTGCACTGTAAACATACATGATTGTAATTTTTATGGTGCCATAGTGTCCCCTCAAATCAAAGTTTAAATACACTTTCTTTTTAAAGTGACACACCATGAAGGAATTGTCAGAATGGGATGGAAATCGGTAGATGTGATGTACGTGTACAGAGAAACAAATGCTTAAAATTTCAGAAAAATTGGGGTATTTATTCGGGAGAAAGAGCTTCACAAATTTACCAAGTCAAAAACGTGTTGGTTCACCTCTGCCCTATGCAAGCTGTTATTTTGCTTGGTATTGGTTGCTAGAGTTGTTGGATGTCTTTCTGATGGATATCGTGATAAATTTTGTCCAACTGGCACATTAGATTGTCAAAATTCTGAGCTGGTTGGTGGGCCCTACCCATAATGCTTCAAAAATTCTCAATTGGGGGAGAGCTAAGATAGGGTTTGACAAGCACAAAGACAAGCAGTAAAAACGAAACTCTCCCCATGTGTGGGAAGGCATTATCCTGCTGAAATGTAAACACAGTATGGCTTCCCATGAAGAGCAACAAAACAGTCTGTGGGACATAGTCAACGTACTGCTATGCTATAGGAGTGCTGTGGATGACAACCAAAGTGGTCCTGCTATGAAATGAAATGGCACTCCAGACTGTAACTCCTGGTGGTTGGGCTGTATGGTAGGTGACAATCAGATTGGTATCCCACCGCTGTCCAGGATATCTTCAGACAAGTCTTCACTGGTCTCAAGACTCACTTCAAAGTGAGATTAATCACTGAAGAGAATTCCACTCCATTCAGTGAGATTCCAGACCAAAGATGTGTTTGGAGACATCCCGGAAAGCTATGGGACACCAACCTGGTTGTCACCCCCCATATGGCCCAATAACCAGGAGTTATGGTCTGGGATGCAATTTTATTTTATAGTAGAACCCCTTTGGTTGTCATTGACGGCATTCGTACAGCACTGCGATATGTTTACAATATTCTACACCTCGCTTTGTTGCCCATCATGGCAAGCCATCCTCGGCCTACATTTCAGAAATATAATGCCCGACTGCACACAGCGAGAGTTTCTACTGCTTGTCTTCGTGCTTACCAAACCCTACCTAGGCCAGAAAGGTAGCCAGATCTCTCCCCCATTGAGAACGTCTGGAGCACTATAGGCAGTGCCCTCCAACCATCTTGGGATTTTGACAATCTAATGCACCAATTGGACAGAATTTGGCATGATATTGCTCAGAAGGACATTCAGCGATTCTACCAATAAATGGTAAGCCAGACACCTGATTTTGTAAGTGCCAGAGATAAACCAAAGCATTATTGATGTGCTCAATTTGTGACATCCTTTACCTAGAATAAATAATGCAGTTATTCTAGAATTGTAATTAGCTTTTGTCTTTTCATCTACATAACATCTACCAATTTTCACAATTTTCATCCCATTCGAATGACTACTTTGTGGTGCAACTTTATTTCCTCCCCCACCCCATAATCCTCCCCCCTTCCCCCCCCCCCCTACCGCTCAGTCATCATCGTATCGTCGTTGTCGGCCCCTCTCCCCCCGCTCAGTCGCCGTCGGCCCCTCTCCCCCCCGCTCAGTCGCTGTCGGCCCCTCTCCCCCCCGCTCAGTCGCCGTCGGCCCCTCTCCCCCCCCGCTCAGTCGCCGTCGGCCCCTCTCCCCCCCGCTCAGTCGCCGTCGCCCCCCCCCCCCCTGGTCCCCTCACCAACCTAGCCCCCTCTCGCCAACCTCCCCCCCCCCAACCCAAATGCCAGATTTGGAACTGCCTGGGTTTTAATGGCTGACCAAAGCTTACTGTTAGTTTGAGCGATGCGTTATTCATATGAAGTTATGTGTTTGAGTTTGAATCTGTTGCCAGTTGTACAAATGTGTGGCGTGTTGCAAATTAATGTTTTAAAAAAACCATATGGTAATAGTTATGCAGCATCTGTGAATTCTGAAAGTATCATGATTTGTCTGTTGCTTTGTGATGGACCTGTGAATTACAGTAGGGTAGCCTAATTGAGAACAAATGGGAGCAGCTAAAAATTTAATATGCATCACATGGTCTCTTATGATGCTATAAATACTCTATCTTTTGCTGTTAACTTGAATGTCCAGATGTGACTGTTGTTCGATTCAATCTTTGAAGAGTTCATTACTTAACATCTTCACGGTATTGTGATAACAGACAGTATGTCGAGGGTGGGCTAGGATCACTTTTGTTCATGGACTCAAGTGTAATTTAGGGTATCTACAAGATAATGTTTTAGTAATATCATGTGTTTGATATTTTAGAAAGGATAATTATATTTTTTCTTTGGACATTTACTGCATTATGCTGCCTGCTTAATGTGAAATGAAGTTATATATACTTAATTTGTATATACCCTCTGTGATAAACAAATTGTAGATTTTAGATTTGAAAATGTTATTGAAGGTAAACCTTTAAGACATTTTAGTTGTTAGAACAAAAGGTTTTGTGTTTTGTATGATTGTAATTTCTTTGATGTGGATTTTTATGTAATTTTTTTTACTGTAGTACATTTATTCTCATATTTGTTTGAAAAGTTGTGCATGTATTACAGTGTGTGATGGGTTTGCAGTAGCTGTCAACTGATCCTTTATGTCATTCCTTCCACTACATGTTTCCTTTAGCTAAATTGATATATTTTGGTTGTGTCATTGTTTCTGATAATAAGGTGATTGTGTCAAATTTTACAGTATTAGGATCTCGGTTGCAGTAAAAGACTGTTCACATTTTTGAATGATTGCAAAACTGGTGACTGAAGTTTTATCGAAATTATTAGGATTTCTTTAAACTGCTTACGTGTTTATGACAAGTCATATTAAATCACATGTTTGTAAATGAAAAATCTTTGTTTGCTGATGTAGTTGCCATAAGCAAAATAAGCTGATATAACTATATTTGAACATTGTATGGGATGCCAGTTTCATCACCACCTTCTTTGTTTCTTAGAAATACCTGGCTTCTTAATTCAATGTACGGATCCAATCGATCATTGAATATAAGCAAGGTAAATCTTGCTTCCCACCCCATAAGACCAGTTACCCGTGCTGCTGCAAAGTCTACACCTGCAACAACCTCTAACCCTTCCTCCCCAGCATCGAGCCTCGATATGACCGTACGCAGCGCGGACCGAGTTAGCAGATTTCATACTGTTCGTCAGTAAGTGCACAATATTCTTGTAGGCTGTGCTTCTGCATGATTGACTGTTAGGCATGTTTGCCATCCAGTTTGACCTTCCTAATGCTGGCAACATTCAGTGCTTGTAGTGTGTATGACATCGTGTAGTTTAGTATCATCTGCTGTTATTAGTTCAGATGCTATATCTTCAACACATCTAACTGACAATTAATCTTAGCTTTATAGCAATGTTGTTTCTGCTATAAAAAAGAGTCATAGGTTGTGGTTGTGTGGTGGCTTTAACACAGCTGAAATTATAAGCTTTTCATTGTGTGGAGCAGTTACTTTTTATATTGCAGTGAAAGCTGCTAATTTTGTTATGCCAGCTGTACTTCACATATGCTCAGTTTGTTCTTAACACCAGTGTACTGCTGTGTTAATATATTTTGTTGGCATTAAAAGATGAAATTTATAATAAACCAGTTTTACGATTAGTTTTGTTGCTTCTACGAGGTTTAATTTGTGATGTCATTCTTTTGAATGGAATTATAGCACATGACATTCGTATAATGTTTTTAAGGTTTCACTAAGAACTATTGTAATTTTCTGTGGTGGTGGTTGAGTGATTACTGTCAGGTCTGCAGGATGATTGTGTGTAGTATATTTTTGTGTTCATGAGTGTATTTACCTATGAGACTTATACTAGATTTTACAAAAAGAATGATAGCAGTAACTGCTCAAACATATGCAAGTTACAAGATCCCATAAGTTAACTGAAAATGTCATCAAACAAAATAACTGAGTGTGAGGTTCACATGACAAATAAATAAATCACAAACTCATTGCCAAAAGTTTTGACCTTTTTCTCATTTGTCCATTGCATTTGGTTTTTGACTTGGAGAGGAATTCTGATAAGCTCATTGATGTCAGTTTCACATTTGTGTAGTGTGCATTCGCAGTGCATCACTAACACTTTACCCGGTAATTAACTTCCTCTTCATTTATAATGTTACATTTTCAGTGTAATGTTTTTTGTTTTTTTTTTATTCTTTTTTTAATGCTTTATAAGAATTACATGAGTTTTGACTGGCGTGGTCTAACTTCTACACAATATCATCACTGCATTCATAGACATATTTTTGTTTATAAGATTGATGTAGTGACTGTGATCCCATGTACCAGTACTCACAAAAAGACAGAAAAATTTTCTGATGTGATGTGTCTTTTTTGTATAGAATTTTTGGCATCAATAGGAAGGGCCAACAATCCCAGTTAAACACCACTACTAAGTTTCTGTAATTATTAGTAAAAGAACTGGACATCATTTTGTTCTTGCATAAATAATAAAGTAATAGGTCAGTTATACAAACACAGAGGATATAATGAAAAGTAATTTTTATTCAGTATACTCATTATGCTTGTGGTGCCAATCTAGTAATGAATAAGTGTACTTGCACCGGAAAAACATGTTGCGTACTGAGCTGACAGGTAACAGTGGTAATATGTGCTCCGAGAAAGAAAAATTCTCTGAAAGCCTAGTTTTGTTCTTGCGTCTTGCTGAGTGAGGCCTTTTTGTAGTGTTGCAGGTGTAGAGCAGTGCTTATGTTGTGGAAAGGAAGGGAGACTCTGACGTGCTTTTCTAGTTTTTCCACCATGTACGCCATCCAATCAATGTAGATAGCCATTGCCAGATGCTGTCTTCATTATCCTTTTAAAATTTTAGCTTTTGCGAAGAAGAGATTTTCTGTTTGCTTATGCAGCTTTCAACACACAGACCACTTGCCACTGTCTGAAAATGTAATCCCAGTAGTAATGTTAAAAATATTTTTTCAGCTGTATATGGAGAGTGCTTAAAATAGTGGTAAATCTGTGTACTCAGCTTTAAAATAATTTATCTCTCATATATTTGCTTAAAATAGCTGGTATAGATTTTTTTCTGAAAATAATACTTTAATCTGTTATGTTAAACCATCTCGATGGTGAGGGAAGAAATTTTCATTTACTTTTTTCTTGATTGTTACAATGTTGCATTACAAGCTGTCTTATATTATAGCTGTTTATACTATTGAGAGGCATATCTCAGCCTTTCACACAGTTTTATTCAGGACTTAATAATTACATTTTGTGAACTGATATGTGGCAGATATTACAAAATATTTAATCCATTTTCAGATTAAATAAATAAAGTGTGCTGTCCCCGATTTGAGTGGCAAGGTAATTAAAGAGCAGTTCTTCTTTATACATGATATATTCTGAAACTAAAAATGCTCAACTAAAGTAACAATAAATCATCTGTTCATGCATAAAATATACTATATAATTCATATGTATAGCATTAACAGGCTAACCTCATGAGTATGTTGGAATTCTGACTAGGACTTGATTCATTTCTCGAGGAAAAGATAAAACCACATTAAATCCATGGTAAGGGCTTCTTCTGACTCCTGCAGTGACTATTGAGATTGGATGTAATGTTATGTTTTTGTCGGAAAAAAAAAGTGGGGAGCTCTATTTTAGTTTTTATAGTATAAATAGTAGTTGTTTTTACCATGTTGGTTCTTTAAAGAGCTTCGTAAAGTGTTGACTAGTTATGGTGAAAGCCAGATATCTGATCTGTCCTAACGTTGCACGCCTTAGGTGGTTCATTTCTTTCTCCTACATTGGTCAAAACAATTAGGTAGTATTATTAGAAGTGTACAACAAATATAACATTCAGCTCACTCACTGATCACATTAACATGAGACTTATTAGTAGGCACCTGAAAAATTCACATTTGCGATAGATATGAATTCTGCCTTAAAATGCAAGAATGCAAAATTACCTAATAAATGGTATTTCACAGCAAATTGTATCCAGATGAACTATTTTATCAGAGATAGTTTGAAATGTCTTTATTTTCAATATCAAAAGTGTAGCCAATTTTTGGTTTGAAATACTTTATTTTCTGCATGTAAATAGAAAAAAAAGGTAACCAATTTTCAGTTACTGGTACTGGACATCCTCAGGCGAAGCCCATGCCACAGCAACTGTGGGTGGTTGAATGGTCTGTCTCCTTTATGATACTGCCAGTCTTAGCAAGCAGTTGTGCAAGAGCTGATATTGAGTGCTAGGTGCCGTGTGTTGCTTGTTGTTGTATTTTCTTGTTTTGAAATGAGTGAAGAGATTAAGCCTGGTCCATCACAGAGTTAGATTATGACCCTCACAACACCAGGTTGGATCAGTGACCCTATGACTGTGTATAGTTCTGCTGCCATGGAATCACAGAACATGGGTGTAGGCTGGCTGCCCTGCAAGAGGAAGGTGGAGGTTATTTGCTCCCACCATTCCTCACTTTTCTAGTGGACATGTTCTAGCTTGTTTATGCTCACGGCCGACTGCCAGTTTATAGTGTCTGCTCTCTACAATGTAGTAATCAGAAAACGAAATTGCTCAATGTATTTCAACCAAACTGAAAGTCTAACGTAACTTGCACATGGTTTTTTTTTTTTTTTTTTGTGTGTGGTCCTACATCTACACTAAGTAACTTGTCTGTTCCTTCTGCAGTGCTGTCAGGTGTGGGTCACATGACTTAGAAGGCCCATGAAAGGTTGAAATCAATCCTCTTCAGATTTTGTAATCATTGAATTTGGAGGGAAATGGAAAAATAATATTGAGAAACACCTTAGATCAGAGGAGGACTGTATCACAGGCAAGAAAATGCTGCTGCTTCTCATCAGAAGCAATCATTTGTTGAAACCTTTTAATAAATCTAAAAGAAGAAAACAAACAAATACCACTGTGAAAAAAGAAAAACAAAAGTAAAAGTTTCAGTCATAAAGCTCCCCAATCACCACTCTTTTTTTAAACAGCCAGTGTCAAAGCACTAAGGTTTGGTCTTCAGGTACATAACGTAACAACAACCTTTTAAATTTTTACGCCTAATCATTTACAAAGAAAGGAAATTGGATGTGAATTTTGCCCCTACAAATTAGTGGGAGGTATTCTAGTGTTGGAAGTTTAGGAGTTAGCAGTGCTATTGTTGACTGTAATACATATAAAAGTGGTGTAGAATAGCAGTGAATTGACTATTGAATCACTACCTTTGTGAACCGTAGATAGGATAGACTTTTGAAGGTGCAGAGGCAATCTATGGCGTACCTTCGTGATCATGGGCTGTTTTAAATAATGGAAGGTATGTATGAAGATCAGGCTGAAGCCATGTGTAAGCAGTTACATCCAGAGGCAGTCATCATCTCCTGTCTGCAACTTATTACAATAGACAGAAGAGTGCAACTTTTCATGATCCTCTGAAACACCAACATGACAACACAATAAATCCAGTTTGTTTGCTACTGTTTTCGCAATCGCAATCTTTGTGCACGAAGGCACAGGGAATGTGTTCCATCAGTGAAACAGCCCTTCAGTGGTGGCAAACATTGGGTAAAGAAGAGGAGCACTCAAATGGGACTGTGTTTTATTTTCTTAAGGGTTACTATTTAGTGCTGAATCTGACAACTGACACATTTGCTTTAGGGGAGGACACGAGACACAGCAATGAAACAGCTCAAATTTGCTGTGGCGGCTGTCAGCATTCACAGAGATACTGCCTTCCACATTACCCAGTGCAGTTTTTCTTTCACTTGAAAATATGAAGACTAGACCCTCCAACCTTTAGCTGTGCCATATGCTGATGCCATAGGTGCATTGTCCTTTAAATGGGTTGCATTGTCTATTCCCAAGGTGTTACTGGATGATATGATACATTGTGTGCAGGTATTATTGGAATACCTTGCCCAGCGTGAACATTTATTATCTTATAACCATGATGATAGGCCAACACTTCCCACAATTTTATCTGATTCAGTAATAGTTTTGACCAATGTATATACTGGATTCATCGTTAATGAGGAGGAAACGTACGCTCTGCCTTACAGTGTATTTTTATGGCTCCCACCAACACCGGCTCCAAGAAAATCAGGGAATTTTTGTGGTAGACATGGTTTCTGTTGGAGTGTAACACATTTCACACTTCAGTTTTAATTAAACCAGGTTTAATGGGGGCAAATACTGTCTTTCTTTCAGTTTATATGTGGTAAAGGCAATAGGGTTTATGAAACTTCACTTTTTGCTTTAGTCATTCTTTCTACTTCCACTGTAATACAGATAAATTTAACCCCTGTATAGACTATATTAAAAAACATTGCTTCATTGTGTAAAGCAGCATGGTGTCTTTGTAATTTATTTTTCATTCATGACTTACATTATGTGGTGTGGTTGCACCAGTATTATCTAATATTTTTTCACACTGAACATCATATTTCTTGTAATTTTTATAAATAATTCTTTTTAAAGGTTTTACCCATATAAAATAATTAAATTTTGCATAAACATGCCTTAAACTTAACCCAGCTAAACATAATTGTTATGTCTCAAATTATGCAAAATTATCACATAGAGAAATAGTGGTTCCAATTTAATTCAGAATTTGAGTAATACTATTAAATATTTGAAACATTTCTAATGCACACTGTGTGTGTGTGTGTGTGTGTGTGTGTGTGTGTGTGTGTGTGTGTGTGTGCGTGCGTGCGTGCGTGTACACACGCACATGCAGGGGCCATCCAACTGCCCATCCATGCCCATATACCTTTGCTTCACAAGCTACATTTAAGTGTGGATGATAAACAATTCTGTCTTTGTATTCTACTCAGGAATGCATATGAAGTCTGTATGGAAATTTAAAAAGATCTTGTATGGATGTTGTGTATGTCACACTTCCTTTTAATATTTAGCTCATTGAAGAAGGCTTAGCGAGGCCTTCAGTTATCAGCTCTGCATCAAATTATTAATGCTCACCTTTATAGAACAAATATTTCATTGGCTTCAGCTGCATTGCTGCAGAAGGTTATCTGATTATGTTACCAAGGAGGGAAAACAGGCACCTAAGTATTTTTAACCAGTTTGTCACCATGTTTCATTAGTTTTCCTTTGCATCCATGTGAACGTGAAGGAATTTTACATATTATACTATGTCTAGTAAGTACCAGGGACCTTCATTTGAAATTGAATAAAATGGATGTTGTTAGATTGATAGTTACTGTATTAACCATTTGTAAGACTGGTTAGCCATGGAAAGATTAGGTAAAATGCTAAAAAAGACAGGGTGTAACGCTCAGGATTTTCTTTTTGTTAATAATTTCTTGTTGGGTAAGTGAATCTCAATTCTGAGGTAGGCTGCTTTCTCAAGAACCTTTGAAATAATTTAAATGATGCAAAAGTATGTAGTTAGAGATTATTTAGTTACACTGCAATTCTTTTCCCACGCATTTATCCTGCATAGTGTGGGGTCTGATTTTTTGATGATTTCATAGTTTTTTTATATTATTATTATTATTATTCCAGAATGAAATTTTCACTCTGCAGCGGAGTGTGCGCTGATTTGAAACTTCCTGGCAGATTAAAACTATATGCCAGACCGAGACTCGAACTCGGGCAAAGGTTCGAGTCGTGGTCCAGCATATAGTTTTAATCTGCCAAGAAGTTTCATCACCACCATTATTATTATTATTATTATTATTATTATTGAACTTCGTGGTCAGATGCCCTTACTGACACCATGGTCATCAAGGTAACCAAGGTTACAGATGTGCCATCTGTCTGTGAACCATGTAAACATTGTTCTGTGTGTTATCATATTTTAACTGCTTGTGTACCATATTCTCTGAGGTGGAATTTGAGAACCAGACCAGCATTTACCTAAACAGGTATGGGAAACTGCCTAAAAACAAGATTAAGGCTGGTTGGTGTACCAGCCCATTTTCGTTAATCCACTGCACGGATTTGATCTGGGTCTGGCTCACCTCCCTGTCTTGCATGGTAGCCTGCTGCACTACACAAGCAGGTAGGATTACTTACTTAGACATGGGCAGTTCTTCAGTTCTTTTGTTGAAGGCACCATCACTCTCAAGGGTGTGTGTGTGTGTGTGTGTGTGTGTGTGTGTGTGTGTGACATGACACGTGAAGGGGTGCAGGTAGTCAGCAGTAAAGTTCACATAGTCCACAGCACATTTGATAGGAAGCCCAGGTAAATGTATTCCATAGCATAACACTGCCTCCACCTGTGACACGGTGCATGTTTTTAGCAGCTGTTTGTCTGAATGGTGGCTAACCCAGATACGACCATCGACCTGGTGTAACAAGAAATGTGATTTGTGTGACTGGATGACAAGTTTCTGTTGATCAACTATCCAGTGTCGATGATCCTGTGCCCACTGCTAGCGTAATTGACAGTGTTTTTGGGTCAACACAAGAATGTGTGGGGATCATCTGTTGCAGGTCCCCATGTTCAACAGTGTGTCCTGAATCAGGTGCTGTGAAACACTTGGCTTGCACTGACAGTGAACCATGTCAAGAAATTTGCCACAGATTGACACCTAACCTGCTGTATAGATCGTGCAAGTGTCCAACCTCCATGTTTTGTGATGAGGTGTGGATGTGCAAATACTTGTTGCTTACTTGTGGTTTCTCTGTTCTTCAAACACTTTCCACAGATGTTCACAACAGTACCATGCAGACAGCCACCAAGGTTCACTGTTTTCAAGATGCTCGTTCTCAGGCACTCGGCCACAACACTCAGCCCTTAAGCAAGTGGATTTCCCCATGTCATTGCTAGAATGAGTCTCCAACTGTATCTGTTCCACTTGTGTACTTTCCTTACCGCATCATGTGCCTGCATCGGCACCATGTGGCATACAGTCTTGTAGTGGGCAGTGATCTTAATGTTTTGGCTCATCAGTGTATGTCCACTTATATAAATAGACACTACCAGAGCATTTTTCAATCTTACAGGAAAGTAAGTGGGTTGTTGACAGATTACAGAGAGAGCCCAATTTGGCAAAGTAGTTCAGTAGTGTGGTAGACTTGCTCTTGTAATAAGGGGTCTAGTAAGGAACCATAGTTCTCCAAAATAGATGCAAACTTATTAGAGAAATATACGAGAACTCGCTCCACTGCATGCAAAGTAATAGACCATTTTATCTCAAAAAATTAGCAGAAATAAAGTTTTTATAAGTTTAGAAAGAAATATATGCAGACCATTAGCAAATTCCCCCATGCCTTTAAAGGAGGAGTTGTGAATTAATTTAGCAACTGAAGCTGAGCAGTTGTTCATCAATAAGTATTGACATCTTGAAGAAGAATTGTGGAAACTGGTTGTTTTGAGTAATTAAAGTCGATTTATATTTATAACTGTCAAAAGCAGATGGACTGCGCAAGGATAATGTAGAGCTATAAGCCCAAACACAGTGAGATGTAATAAGAGTTGTTGACCGCAGTGCTATTGCAATCAATGATCCGTAGTGTTAGATGAAAAATTGAGAATGCCAAGGAAATATGCTTGCACAACAACTCTGTAAAATATTTATATACTGAGGTGACAGAAGTCATGGGGTAGCAGTATACATATACAGATAGCAGTAGTATCACTTACACAAGGTATAAAAGGGCAGTACATTGGTAGAGATGTCATTTGTACTCAGGTGATTCATTTGGAAAGGTTTCCAGTGAGATTATGGCTGCATGGCTGTAATTAACAGACTTTGAATGCGGAATGGTAGTTGGAGACATATGCGTGGGACATTCCATTTCAGAAATTGTTAGGGAATTCAAATTCCGAGATCCACAGTGTCAATGTGCCTAGAATACCAAATTTCAGGCATTAAATGTCACCACAGACAACACAGTGGCAGTCAGCCTTCACTAAATGACCAAGAGAAGCGGTGTTTATGTAGAGTTGTCAGTGCTAACAGGCAAACAACATTGCATGAAATAACCACAGAAATCAATGTGGGACATAAGGGAAACATATCCGTTAGGACAGTGTGGCAAAATTTTGGCATAAATGGGCTATGGTAGCAGAACCAATGCAAGTGCCTTTGCCAACAGCACGACATCGCCTGCAGCGCCTCTCCTGGGCTTGTGACTGTATTTATTGGGCCCTGGATGACTGGAAAACAGTGGCCTGGTCAGATGAGTCCCAATTTTAGTTGGTGGGAGCTGGAGGTAGGAATTGTGTGTGGCACAAACCCCACGAAGCCATGGACTCAAGCTGTCAACAAGGCACTGAGCAAGCTGATGGTGGCTCCATGATGGTGTGGGCTGTGTCTACATGGGATAGGTCCTCTTGTCCAACTGAACTGATCATTGCCTAGAAATGGTTGTATTCGGATACATAGAGACCATTTGCAGCCATTCATGTTCCCAAATGACGACGTCATGTCTTTGGGCCACAGTTGTTTGCGATTGATTTCAAGAACATTCTGGAGATTTCAAGTGAATTATTTGGTCACCTAGATCACCTGACATGAATCCATAATTGAGATGTCAGTTTGTGCACAAAATCCTGCACAGGCAACACTTTCACAATTACGGATGTCTATAGATGTGGCATGGCACAATATTTCTGCAAAGGTCTTCCACTGAATGACATGTTGAGTCCATGCCATCTCGAGTTGGTGCACTACACCTACACAATATTCGGATGTATCTCATGACTTTTTTCACTTCAGTGTATGAATGGCCTGGCGAACAACATTTCAGCTCTCTGAGGCCATTCACAGTTGTATTTAGTAAGCTAATACGAAGATTGACCCCTGGCACTTAACTTCATAAATGTAATGTAATGCCTGCACTTTAGTTACAGTTGAAACCTTCAATGTATACTACGTGCTATGGAAGCTTATTTTATATTGATGCTGTGAAATTTCTGATCCGCTGCAACTCCCAGAGTGCCTTGAAGCTATACAATGCATGCACACAGCTAATAAACAAGTTGTGATAATTCATGATTTTCTTCTCCAAGTGTAAAGATCAGGGAAGGTTGCAAAGACACATTGCTGTCAAAGGAAATAAAGTAGCAGATGTGACAGCTAAGCAAGCCTGCATGGATAATACTGTAGCACATTGTGTTACCTTCATGCGGGCGTCATGCTGTTGAGACACGGTCATTTCTCAATGCAAAGAAGAATGTCAGAAAGTGACAGACATTAAGTTGAGGGCAGTCAAGCCAAAACAGTGGCCATGATACCTTCTCCTTTCAGATACTAAGGATATGGGAAAGTTTCTTTACCATCCCTAAAAACTTGGCAGGATCAGCTCAGAAGAGAATCCACCAAACAGCAATGCTTGTGGGCTACAAATTTTGCATGAGAGCAGATGTTAATTTATCCATTAATCTTCCATGACAGGCTTAAGGGAGTTTTGCCAAGTGGTCAGACAATTAAATTTTCCCAAGGCTTGTAGCCTTGATTACATTAAACTGTCTATATCTGGCTGTTCCGAAGCTTGCCCTTCAGGCATTAGTTCCCAGGTAGTCCTATTGCATACATTTTGTGTGAGCAACTTGACCATTACAATTACGTAGGCTGTGTCCAGCAGACTGACTCTCCGTGTGTCAGCTATTTGTGTGCTCCTGCTCGCCTGTGCCCATTGGCGAGCACTCAAGTTGGAACAGCCTTGTCTAAATTTTAACAACGTATATTAAGATCGAGACGGTGTTCAACATTTTACAATCGGTGTTGTCGAGGGCTGAATGTGAATGGGTGAAAGTGAATCTGACTTTAATGGAGTTTATAATTTTAGACATGTCAGCCATATTTGTCCTCCATTATTTTAGAAAACTGTCAATAACTGCACTGTTGAGCACCCTTCATCGTGAAAAGGAAAACTCATGTTTGTGTGAACACATGTTTGTTTTACAGCCAGTACACACACATCAAGGTATGCATTCCACATCAGTATTGGTTGTCCATATATCACCTTGACATTTGTCATTTAAAGTGTTGGAACCAATAATTGGGAACCTTCTGTGTGTGCCAGGACTACATCATGCCATCTTTCAGCACATCTGTTGTTGTGTGAAAGTTTTCTTGTGTCTTTAATGGTACAAAGTAAGTTCTGACTTTTTGGAAATAATTGCTCACACACTTGTGCGTACAGCATGTGGACAAAAATAGAGGAACACAAATAAATAAATATTTTTCACTTTTTGTATATAAACTCTGCCAGGAGTGTAAACAGTGTGAAACAAGACTCCTCTGACCAATTGACTTTCTACCACTGTTCCATAGTACTGGTTTTATGGCTCCAGCACCATTTTTTCCCATTGTAGGCATTTGCATCACTGATATATGGTTGTGGAATTCCAGCTTACCCTGCAATTCCCTGGTTATGGCACTTCCTTCTTGTTGTTTTTGTGCTGACAGGGTTCACGAGTGCAACATTCAGGTCTACAGTGATATTTGCAGCTGTCATCCTCTTATTTTTAATCACAGTGTTCTTCAGGTGTTTCCATATTTTTTTCCAACCCTTGTTAAAAAAAACAACTGAGAACACTATAACATTTATTCACCATTATAGCTAAACTGTAGGAAAGGATGGGTGGGGGACCACATGTGAGGCAGTATTTGTTAAACAAAAATCCTTTCATTCCTCCAGGATATTTTTACACCAAACATTGACTAGTTTTGCAGAGTTTTAATTTTTTAAAGTGCTTAACAGTAGTATATCATTTTTATTGAGTCCCGAAGTACTCCACATCACATTTTGGTTTTTGTGAAAAAGTTAACAAATGGTCCTGTTAGAGAATAATTTTTTGGTGGCTCAGAGTAAATTTGGATTGGCTGAACTATATGTGCAAGATAAATGTCTGCTTCGTTTGCAGGTGACCTAGAAATTTAAGATCACATTTTATTTAAGACACTTGGTTCTTTTGGGTGGTAGGGTGAGGGGTCAGATTTTCATCTCAGCATAACAGATTTTTAAGTTTTTCATTGGTTTGCATGAATCTTGTTCTGAAAATATTACAATGGTTTCTTCAGTGAAGCGCAAGTTAACATTTGAATTCCTTCTCCCATCATTGTGTAATGGAGTTCCATGTCTAAGAACAACATTGTTTTGAAAACATAAATCCACTGTCAGTAGTCCATTGTGAAGTATAACTGTTGAAAGAGACAAACTGCAGAAGAGTTTTTGTAGATCATAGTAGTGTGCTGATTCTGAAATAGGCAACCATGTGCTTTCATTAATTTAAGAGATTGTAGATCAGTATACAGTTGGGTAACTTAAAATTTCAGTTGTTTATTTTGTGTTTCTGTAGTTGAGATAGCAGAGTCAAATTACTTCTCATTTCTAAGCTTCTAAGCATTGTTCTAATTCATGACATATTAAGTTTTAACACCAATTATTGTTTTGACACCGAGCCTGAGTTATTGTTTACATGAATAGCTAAGAACATTAAAGTCATCAAAATGAATACAATTAGAGTCAATAATAATAATAATAATAATAATAATAATAATGTGTGGTAATGGTATAGATGTATTCACATTGAGTGATCTGGAAGTTGCAGGTAAATTGTACAAAATTTTTGAAGTATAATAAGCCTAATTCTTTGTCTAAATATTTCAGTGCTCGCATCTCTTCTCCTCGAGCTTGTAAAACATCCTTCATGAGATGACTAACCAGCATATCCAGGAAGAAGAGCCAGATACCTAATCACGTTCCAAGTAAAAGTAAGCAGACTGTAAAGATTAGAGAAGACAGCACTTGGCACGAACGTGCCAAACGCGCCTTGAGTTCCTCTGGAGAAAAACAGTCATCACGTTCAACGAAATCCGTTTGTCGTCCACCTGTTAATACTGAGAAATGTGGTTCCTTTGCACATATTGTGGTTCAGGTTCCTCAAAGTGAAAATTTAGGTGATACGTTATTGGATTGTAATGTAGTATGTGGTCTGAGTGTTTGCGAAGGACCATTAAAAGCAGAATGTGAATCAGATACTAAAATTTTGATGTATTCTGTAAAAAAATGAGCAGCTGCTTTTAATTAAGCAAAAAACCTGATCATTTAGATGTGCACTGGTCTGTACTTATAGAGATAATTCGGTGTACACATAATTTTAAAATATTTTAGATATAATGTAATTTGTTTGTGCTCCAACCACCACACATGTGGAATTTTATTGAAGTTTTAAGGAATCAGTATTTTTTATATTGGACCTGTTTTATGTTATTGACCCTCCCTCCATTCTCTCTCTCTCTCTCTCTCTCTCTCTCTCTCTCTCTCTTTCTCTCTCTCTCTCTCTCTCTCTGTGTGTGTGTGTGTGTGTGTGTGTGTGTGTGAGAGAGAGAGAGAGAGAGAGAGAGAGAGAGAGAGAGAGAGAGAGAGAGAGAGAGAACACATGCGCTTGCTGTTCTGGCAAAAACATGGGGGGTTGGACTTATTTTTTTTAAAGGGACAAATCTGGAAGGGAGCAAGTTCTGTGGTGTTCATCTCACCATCTGTGACATCCCATGAAAGTTCAGTATTTTGGTACATGTCCCTCCACCCATTGCAACTATACATCTTCAGGTTCCTTATCATACTCTAGCCGCGTAATTTTCTATATCCTTCTTAGACCCCTCTTCTTATCTCCCTGCATAGACGTTCCTGGATGTATTTGTTATGTACAGGTTTGGTGTAAACATATTCTGATACATTTCATTATTTTTATTGTTGATTTATCAGCGTTCTGCTACTTGCAGGGAATTTTAATATCCTTGTAAGTACTCTGCACAGCTTTTACCAGCCGCACTTTTGTTGCTTACGTAAGTTCCACGAGTTACTCTTCCACAAGGCCTACTTATATGTCTTCTTAATATGTACATGACTGCAGCCATTATGGTTGTACTCAACTATAAATTTTCTTTTACCTGTTGTGATGTAATACTGTAAACTAAATGAAACATTTCAGCCACTGTTGACCTTCACTAGACATGGTAAAGTGAAGTACTTTTACAAGTGATATCGATTTTCATTTGTTACTCCAGTAGTAGCATGGATTTTCAACTTTGTGTATCTTTTTACTGTTCCTTCCCATGTTCTTTGCAATGTTACTTTAACACTTTTTTAAAGTCGTTTGTATTTTTGTGGTGCTCTACTGATTCATTCCGAAAAAATTTTATGTCCACGACTTGTGGTGGCTTTATTTGTACTGTTTTTTTTTGTATATCTGCTTATTTTGATTTATTAGTTACTAAACACTCTTAGTAATTTTGTTATTATTTCATCTACAATTAGATTAAGTCTTTTATTTTCATGATTCCTTTGTTTTTTCATTATTACTCTAACTTTACTGTGTGTCCGTGCATGTAATGTTTCAGTTCTTTCTCCCATTTATTTTACATCTGTGCTTTTCACTTCCATTGGGGTTCCATTTTATCATGCTACAATTCAGCTACAACTACTTGTCTCAATTTTTGCTTTATTACTTTGCTGCAAAGAACAAAAATATAATTTTTTATGAGCAGTTTCATCTTTGAGTTTAGTGCTTCAGTGTGATATTCTCCATGCCACAATTGATCCCTTCTAATAATGTGATCATGTCAGTACCAGTGTAACGGAATTCATTCTCCTGCGGTGATCGGTTTAGCCTTCATATTTGTTCAACTAGACAAAAATTTAGCCCCAATGCATAGTTTAAATGATTTGGTTATCACTTTGTATTTCTATATTGTGGTCTTCTGCTCCACTCATGGAACCCCATCCCTCTTTCTCATACAACCTTTTAGCAATATCATTTACCCCAATTTCTGCCATGTTTTTCATTTCTTCAGTAGCTCATCCATATATAATATTATATATTTTGTTGCATAATGTATACAACTGTCATATCTTATGTATCTTCTTCATCATCATTTTAATGTCAATTGATGTATTATGTAAATTGAAGGGAAAGGGGGAGAAAGGAAAGAATCTCTCCTGAGTTTTTCCACTTTTTTCCTGGTTTGAGTGTACAGTTCTGTTGGTACATCCTTGTGTTTCACTTTCATTTCTCATTTTTCTTTCCCCAAATAAAGCATACTCCCCATTTCATCAATTTATGCTTTTTTATATATCTCCCAACCGATACCAATTTTGCCTTTCATATATGTTTCATTCACAGTTGACATTATTTCTGTCTGTTCATGTGTAACCTGACAGAGATAGAAAGTTGTACATCGAGCATCTTCACAAGTTATTTTGTAGTTCACATATCCTCCATGCAACCTGTTTCTGGCTTGTAAGTGGACTAGATTATACACTATTATTTGTAGACATTCTATCTGTGTTTTGCTTCCAAGTACCTTAAAGCTTCTGTACAATGAAGAAGTGCCACAGTTTGTGTCGATCTCATTTACATGCATCCTCCCGTGCTGCCCTTGACAGCCTCCTGTGACTTTCGGGAGATGTATTAGGTCAAGAGGGGCACTGTATATTTTATGTGGTTTCAGTTAGAAAATATGTTGGATGCTACCTTCAGTAGTAAAAATATTCTACTCTTGTTATTGCTTTAATCAAATTATTAATAATTTTACTTCCTGTTTATTACCATGTGGGTATTTGACAGAATATATTAATCACTGTCAGGGTGACACAATATAAAACTCATCATGGTCTTTGTTTTTGTTTTGGGTAAACAGTTTAGAAAAAAAAGAGATCACTGAACATCTTAAACTCACTAATTAAACTCTCTATTGAATATGTTTCACTTCAGTGGTGTTATTAATTCTTGCCAGAACCCTTTTTAGAAGCCTGAGTCAGAGGTCTGTTGATTTATTGTTATATTTCAGTACACTCATTTTATTATTGACGATTCAGAAAAAAGGTAAAAAGTTGACTGATATTATATTGGTAAAAGTAAGTAGGCAGCTATTTTAAGTAGAATGAAAAGTGTTAAAGTATATTTTTTTGAGTTTGAAAAGGAACACAATGTGTGGAAAAACTGTAGAGCTTTGTGAGAGTATTATGCAGTACGTACTGTACTTAATTTGTTTCGCAATGAGTTGTACAGGATGAACCAAAATTTGTGCCCTCGGACTGCATATTAACAACAAATATGTGTGTAACAAAATTTCATCCCTTGCACTTTAGCAGCAGAAAATGGATCTCTGAGGAGGCAGTTTAAATGGACATATATGCGTGGGCTGAAATTTTGTTACAGACATTTCTGTGCTGTTAGTGTCCAAGTAATCACGCTATTGCATCAGGGTGCACGTATTTTGGTTCACCATGTATATCAGCTTATTAACTTAATTGTGTTTAGCCAAAGACACTCTGGAAATGTTGAGAGCAGTACTGCTGAGGAGTAATGGATTCCATATGTAGCTGAACTTGATATTAGATTGCATCACAATTAAATGAAGAGGGAAAAAAAAGGTTATTTGTCTGGTGACTTCCATGCTTCAGCCTGAAAATTTCAGTTCCCTTCAATCTCCTCTCCCAGATGAAGGATTTTTATGTACTATTTGGTGGGCTGCAGCCTTTTATGATTTTTAACTATATTTAGGTGAAATTTTATTTTGATTTATTCTCTTTATGTATACAGAATGTATTTGGTGGGCTGCAGCCTTTTATGATTTTTAACTATATTTAGGTGAAATTTTATTTTGATTTATTCTCTTTATGTATACAGAATGTATTGTTATAAATGGAGATCTCTGTGTTTATATTTTTCATTATTGTTTTTCTGACAAGATTTTTATAACTTTTTTGTTACTGGGTCCTAATAAACTAAGTATGTATTTTTTTTACTTTATCCCTTTTTTATCATTAGCTATAAAATAATAAATCACACTCATTTGGGGCAAACTGTTATACACCTAATTTGACACCTTAGTATTATAAGCAAGTTGTTTTTCCTATGGTATATATTTGTATTGTGTATTCTAAACCACAATACAAGAAAAGAAAAAGAGTGTAGATTTTAAAACATCTTAGAAAGATCAGTAAAAATCAGCTCTAGTTATAGGTCATGATGGCAGTATGTTATTGCAGTGAGGAGAACATAAGTTTTAAATTCTGTGAATCTTGGCAGTGATGACAGCTCATAGATATAATTTTATGTGCCAAAAACAGAAGCAATGATTAAGTCATGACTAATATGACTTATAAGTTTGTAATTTTATGCAGTTGTGGTCAGTGCTTGATTTGTGACGGTACGCACTGGTACGTCGTACCAGTACCTGTGACGAAATGAGATGTGGTACGATAGAATTTTTGCTGTGATTGAAGCAGTAAAAACAAATGTTGTATTCATTCACACTTTTAAAATGCTCAGAAAAGCATTAAAATAATGTTTTAAAATGTCTAAATTAAAAAAAAAAAAAAAAAAAAAAAAAATAGTCTCCTGGGAGGTCACAGTACCGGAATCTCTCTTCTTTTTTTACAAATTAAGCATTGGGTGTGGTAATACGGTTACAAAAGCAGATCTGCTCAGTTTGAATGAAACTGCTGAAGTGAAACATCTTATTTTCCCCACAAATAATTCTGAAATACTAAGGTACTATTATGTTAGTGGAGTCTTTTTGTAACTTCTCATGTACGAATTTTATGTTTTACCATTGCAATACCGAGGGGGTGGGGGTGTACTTTGTGCCCACCTTTTGAAAATATCAGAATCTAGACATGTACTACATATTTTAAAATTTTGAAAAAAAGTAATAATTTCTTATACTAGATTTTGTAAATGTTTTAATTCTGTTGGTAGTTAATTCTGGGTAGTGACTTCACAACAAATGTCATGTTCATATTTTAAGGTTCAGGACCCTTCTTACACATCAGTATATATTTAAAAAGTGTGTTATGAATAAAAGTTAATGACATTCTTTTTTAAAAAAAGTTCTTTATTGTTTTTGTAAAGTCCCCTTCCCCTTTGTGCACACATTGTTGAAAATGCCTCGGTATTCCTAAGACCGGGCTAAATGATATTTTCAGGTCCTGGACCCTGCTTATGTTGTCAGTACCTAGTTAAAAAGTATGTTGTCAATAACAGTTAACAATTTTTTTGCATAAAGTACCCCCCTGCTCTCTTCTTGGTAGTTGTGTTATGGAAAATGTGTTGGTATTGCTAGGGTTATGGGGAAATGTGACAAAACTGTGAATGCTCTGCTGGTATTTATTTCCTTTACAAACTGATTTTTCACATAATACCATTGTAAACTAGAAACTTGTTTCTGTAATAAATAAATGCCAGTAAAAGATTCAAAATGTTGTCAGCCATTCTTAAATTATTAATTGTTTGGAATATGATGATGTTTTATAGCATCCCTGTTATGTGACATTTGTTATATTTTGCAAATTTAACATTTATTATCTGGTACTACAGTTAACAGCTTAGTTAAACTGTATTGTAACCACCTAACTGTCTTAATTTTGGTAATAGTCTACCTGGCTAATTACTTGCATTGTTGTGAAGGTAATAAAAATGAAAGACAAATATACTACTATATGTTAACAAGTGTTTTGATGTTTTTTTTAATCACAGCTATTCCATGTATTTGTTGAAATCCATCATGCTTTTCACTGTTATATTGTAATTGTTAACATGAAACAATTACAAATTTACTATTAAAAGAAGTGCTGCTAGGCAGGCAGTTGAGGACATTGTACTTACTAAGTTTTCATAATACACACATATTTGTGAAATATGCAACACCAGGGAGGAAGTGTATTATTGAAATGATCTTTATACGACAGACTGACAGAGTTCTTTTTCTTTTTATGCCACATGATTCAGCCAAATTTTCTTCTTTTTAATACACAGAGTTGGCAGATGTGAATCAATGAATTTTCTTGGGCCACTGTAGTATCAATATGTGGACAGGGGTTAAGGCTGACACAAGTACAGTTACCAACAATTTCTGCACAACAAATTAACCCCACTATTGGAGAATGTTGCCCATGCAGAAAGACAACAGTTTTTATGTACGAGAGGGCACTACCTCATTTCCTACATATTGTAGGGCGGTACCTTACATAAACATATAATGAACAGTGGGCTATTTAAGGAGATGCAGTAGCAAGGCCTTCCTGTTCATCTGACCTTAATCCCTTAGATTTCTGGGTAATGGGACATTTAAAGGCATTGGTGCATTCCAAATCCATTCACAGTGTGCACTTGTTACAGGAGTATGTGTCACATAAATGTGACCAAACAAGCAGGCAGCCAGGTGTGTTCACACAAGTTTGGCCCTTTGGAATGTTGGTAGCAATTTACGTCCAAATAAAATAAGAACTCCAGATTTAAGAACAAATGAGTGAATTACTTGATCAACACCTTTCAAATATAGGTTACACTCTCTTATTAGAAAGCACTATGGGGACAAAGACATCATTTACACCAGAGAGACTGCTTTTCTTAAACTTAGTAATTATGCACACTGTATGGTTTCCTTGACCACAGATTGTTTCTATGGAAACTATCACTCTTCTTTGTGATATTTAACAACTTAAGAAGCAGAGGATGCTTCTCTGAAGTGACGGAACACCTCATGTTAAAAAACTATTACCCTTCTTCTACTCTTTCAGCAAAGTCTTACGTATCAGTCCCCCCCCCCCCCGCCCGCCTCCCTAAACTTCCATATTTGCTCTTGCATTCTACTTCATTATCACAAATGAGTGACCAAATTTCTGACTCAACCAGTAGGTTCTTGCCTTAGTTCTCTGAAGTAAACTGTTGTAGGTTCTTGCCTTAGTTCTCTGAAGTAAACTGTTGAATGCAAGCAGGATTGTTGACACATATATGACTCGCATTTCTTGGACTTTTGTGAGATTGTTTGAGTAAGATTCTGCTATGATAGTCGTTGAAGGCTTCACACATTTCTCTGTTGGCAGTCAAAGGTGTTTCTTTAGTGTCTCTCTATGCTTTGTTTTACAACTACTGTGCTGCAGAAGTTCCTGTTTCTTCAGAAGTTTCCTTACAGACATCAGTGAGGGCTCCTCCCATCACGATCTGTTCTACTATTTACATATCCAGTATTTGGTCAGTTATTTTTCTAAACCTGAGCTACAGTTTCTCTACATGCTTCTGGCCAGAGCTAAATGGTTTTCAGGTCCCTCCTTGATATGACACTGCTACCTTTTTATTTACTTTAGTGATCACACTAATCTTTCTACGTGTTTTAGCTACCATGGCTACCACCACCACCCTATGGTCACTGATACCATTTCAGTGTGGACATCCTTGTGTAGGTCTATTTATTCCCATTAGATCTATTGCATTTCCATCAAGAGTATGCTTGTGAACTGTGTGTTCTACGTAGTTTTCAGAGAAATGCTGTACTACTGTTCCGCATGTTGTGTTTCAAGGCTCACCACTCACAAAACTTGAAATCATCGAACAATGGAGTTGAATAACTAAAACCTCTTACGATGTCAGTATGATTTGGGAATGTATGAACCGACAAGTTTTTGGTTATGTATTGGGATGAGTGTGGTGGTGGTTGATAGTAGGATCTAATTATAAGTTTATGCCCACCTTTGATACTGAGTCTTGCTGAAACAATCTCAGCTGCAGCTTTAGTTTCTATCTCGGTCGATTTTAGTTTATTGTCTGCCACTACATATACACCACCTCCATTCACCATTAGCCTATGCTTTCAATACTCACTCACCCTGAAACGCTCACTGCTATCAATTTTGGGTTTTAGTTCATTTTATGTATCTAGTATTGAGCTGCTCTGCTGTTTAAGAGCACTTCAAACCCCACCACTACATTGAAAATGCTTTGGCACTTGATCAAAAGAATTTTAATAGACCCATTCGTGGGGGAATTTTATTGGATTTTACTCTAATTCTTTGGGGTCTTCTACACATGTCATTGCCTAAAATGGATGGAGGGTCGCTTTTCTAAAAAAATTCCCTGTGCACACCCCACACACAGTCCGCTACCTGGGTAGCAGTCACTTATGTGTAGTGCAACCAAAACCCATTTAGGGGAACCTTTCCAGGGGCCATAATCAGTTCTGAGGACAGTGCTGCAGATAACTGAAATTCTGAGTGTGAGGCTGATTTCCTCAAACTTCTGAAGCTGGTTGCTGGAGTGGTACAATAATGATCTTGGAGCCCAGCTGACAGGCACTTTTTTTCAAACGTGCACCTCAATCTACAGTTGATTTTACACTGTTTCCACTATGGTTGCTGTAACAGCCTCTTCAGCTTATTGATGTAGACCTCCAGACATATACACTGAGTGTACGAGGTTGATCCTCCTCATAACTGATTTAATTCCGTACAATTTTTCCATGCATAACCAGAATATGGTTCATACACATGTCGAGCTTCAATAATAAAGACATTTGATTATTTGATTAATGGTTGAATAGGGATCAAGTTTGACAAACATGTTTTATCAGCTTGCTTGAGATTATAATCTTTTTTTTAATTTCATCCTTCTGTACATATTTAGATAGAAAATGTACTTAGTAAAGTATACCAAGTTTAACACCATTTTGATTCGATAGGCACACATTCTGGGAAGCGACCAAGTTGGAAGAGGAAATCAGTGTTGGTGTTTTTTAAAAAAATTATCTTGAGACAGGTTTTAAGTGATTTAGTGAATCTTACTGATAATTGTGTCACTGTTTTTTGTAGGTTTGCAGGTGGTTGTTCAATGACTAAAAACCAGTTATCTAACTGCTTATTTATATTACAACAAAAAATAATCAGTTATTGATTGTATTATACATTATATACATTAGATTATATTTGCGTATTTATATTGCTAAATAGACATAAATTTATAATGAACTGGTAAGGATTGCGTGTCTTTTTAACTGATTAAGTCAGGTCTTACAGTACTTCGAAAATTAGAGACAAAATTGCCTAAAACATACTAAAATTAATTCTACAAAAAAATACATAGCTAGAGTAAGAGCAAACTGAAAATGTAAATATGCAAATCGTAGTCTGCACGAACACAATCAGAATTTTGTAGTGTTCTGACCCAGTATCAACTTAATCATTTCCTACAAGACATTCATTTATATGCAACTGAATGTGCTGCAACTATGTACCAATGACATAAGGAAAAAGATTTGTAATCTCTACAGGTAATATAGGAGGATGGAAGAGAGAGAGAGAGAGAGAGAGAGAGAGAGAGAGAGAGAGAGAGAGGGTGGGGAGGCAGGCTTAGAAAGTAGGTATTCGGGTGAGTTAGTGATCCTCACCCGGATCTCATTGACTAGGTTATATTAAATAAACGGTTACAGTATAATGTGTGTCCTCAACTGAGTCCAAAAACTTAAAGAAATTATCTCTGAATCAAAAGTACACATTGACGTAGCTAAAATGAATAAGTGTAATATAACTAAGACTATTGCCAGCTTATTCATAGAGATTCCGTAACTGTGTTGAAATTAAAAATAAATTTGCAACTCGGGTGGTGACATAAATGATAAATTTAAATAAGTAAGAAAGAAGAAAGAAAAGAATATTAATATAACTTCCATTGACATCGAGACTGTTAAAGAAATAGCACAAGCTTGGATTAGAGAAGGTTAGGGTAGAAAATCAGCCATGCCTTTACAAAGGAGCTGTCTCAGTATTTGCATTAACTGATTTAGGAAATCGCAGAGAATCTAAATCTGGTTGGTCAGATGGGGATTTCAACCATTATCCTGCTGAATACGAGTACAGTGTGCTAACCACTGCGCACTTTGCTCAGCAAACAAATATGATTGTTGTTAAAGTTAAAAAGATATTAACAGAATAGCAGTATACAAATGTGTCAAATAATATTGACTTACATAAAAAATTAAATCAGAGAAAGCCATCATTACTAATGCCAACAGCAGAATCTCATCGTATATGATAACAGCAATATTAATGAAACAGAGGCTCCCATCATGGCTAAGGACTATTAAATTAGATCCCATCAATGTTTTCATAATGACATGAAAAGTAAGATCATTGATAAATGACGTGTGCAGAAGCAAAATGCAGTGAGAGCACTAGAACATTATTTTCAAAAAACACAAAAAACTTTTCTTCCTTTGCATAGCAGATATTCAAAATCCTTTTTTATCACAGTTTGTTTTTACCCAAAGAGTACATTTTTGACAATCCCTGAAATATTCGGCTTAAGTCCTACTTGGTATAACATGAAATAATTTGTATTCACTGAGTTTTGCCATCTGTTCCCACTGTTTTTCTGCTACAGAGACAGATGTGCATATATTATCAGTAAATACTGGAAAAAATCATAATATTTATAACAAAGCAGAAAAGAAAACTAACTAATGACTACATTGACTGGGATTACGAAGTTGACATTAAGCAAATGTCTGAAAGTAGTTAAAAAATCACATGCTTACAAGTTCTGTCCTGACCCATACCATATAAATTACACTGACAACTCATTATCTTCTGGATCAATTTCTAAGTCTGAGTCATCTGCAGTGTCCACAGCTGTGTAACAATTGATTATATTAGTAGTATAGTAAGAAGAGAATGAGATGACAACCTTGAGAATCAAGTTACACTGATAAGGACACCCACTGTCAGGCTGCCCACTTGGGACTTCTTGGTGCTCTCACACTCTCCTGTGGCACCACCAGGAATTGGTCATCCAGTGAAGCTCACCCCCTCAGGCTATTGTGCTAGTTATATTCAAGGTCATGATGTACCTTGATAGTGGTCACATCTTATGCAAGTGGACTCAATACTGTTCACATGATGTAAAATTGGCAGGAAACCCCAATCATCCAGTGAGACCAATTAGGATCAAGTAGCCCATTCTCCTCCCCCTTATCACACTTTATAACTAGCTCAATTGTGTGTCGGCCTCTACATTTGATGTCAGCACCATGGGAGAGAGGTGCAGGTTTGTTATAAATAATAGCATATTATCAACAATAATTTTCTCTCTGTATAGTTCAGTTATTGCATGAGCAGGTAGTCAGTTGTACTTTGCAGTGAAAGGATTTGTAAATAATAACAATGATATAAAAAATAACTTATTGTTTATTATGAAAAATTACACTTTTGAAGTACATTTTTTACACTTTTTGTTGTGCATTAACATTTTTAAAATATTTTTGTACAAGGCAATTTGTTTCTTGGAGATACATGCATTGTATTTTTATTTACAATCATTTGTTGTTGTAGTTTATTAACAATCTTTACCAAGCAATTTTTTTCTTATATATAATAATTTTCAATTTTTTGTTGTTGTATTTGCACATACGCACACTGGCTCTATTTACAAAGTATTATTTTCTAATGGCTTATGACTACCAGGTACATTAAAGCTGGAACTGAAGTACTGTTTCCCATATGGTCATTCAGTGCATCCAGTATTTCTTACAGTATATTTACATTTCAGTCAATCAGCTCTTTCTGTTTACAATATACACAGTTCTTTCAAAATATCCAATATTTGAGAAATGATTTTTGTTCTGTTTAAAATGAATACATGGGAAATGGGAAACTAGCAGCAGCAAGGGAAGAAAAAGCCCCCACCCCCACACCCACACAAATGTATATACACTTCTTGCAAGCACACACAGTGTACAGACACTGTATATGTGCACATAGCGTGCAATGAGACATTCATGCTCTCTCTCCCACATGATGAATGGCTCATCAAACCATTATGCACAGACTCAGACATAACCAGCTATTTGCAAATAAATACACAGCCACGCACTCAATCACTCCAGTGAACAGTGTGAGTACAGGATGGTACCAATACCATTCCCATAGATGACCCATTTGTCATCATGACATGACAGGCCTACTTTCAGCTGCAGTGCATTATGCATTTCATGGCTTCTTGATACAAACACTATGTGGGAGCTGCACCAACACCCTCGAGGAGGCATTTCTTGTACTCTTTGATCATGAGATCCTTTGAGGCCACATGATGCAAACCCTTATCTCAGCTCTGGGTTGAAACTGCATCTATATGGTAGCCGTACATCTTAGATCTGAACCCCCTAAATCCCACAATCTGTGAACCATTTACCTCGTCTTTCATCAGGCTGATAACCACTTTGTTTCGAGCTGTTATCTTAAAACGGTTATCGTCTCATATACGGACGTGTCGAATTCTTCATGATTGTACCTAATAGCAATGTAATGGTCAACACATCATGTCTTACAGTATACACCTATTGCCCTCACTTAAGTTGACGAGCACAATCAGAAATGGTCATTCCCTTGTTCTTTCTGGCTACAAACTGAGCATAGTCATTTATACACTTTTTTTTCAAAGTTGCTCACACTGATTGTGAGTTCTGTCCAGTAGCAGTATTTCAAAATTTTTTGATGCTAAAATGATATTATCCATGGATGAATGGTATTGACTATGTGATCAAAAGTATCTGGACAACTGGCTGAAAATGACTTACAAGTTCATGGCGCCCTCCATCGGTAATGCTGGAATTCAATATGGTGTTTGCCCACCCTTAGCCTTGATTACAGCTTCCACTCTCGCAGGCATATGTTCAATCAAGTGCTGGAAGGTTTCTTGGGGAATGGCAGTCCATTCTTTATGGAATGCTGTACTGAGGAGAGGTATCAATGTCAGCCGGTGAGGCCTGGCACGAAGTCGGCGTTCCAAAACATCCCAAAGGTGGCCGATAGGATTCAGATCAGGACTCTGTGCAGGCGAGTCCATTACAGGGATGTTGTCGTGTAACCACTCCGTCACAGGCAGTGCATTATGAACAGGTGCTCAATTGTGTTGAAAGATGCAATCACCATCCCTCTATTGCTCTCCAACAGTGGGAAGCAAGAAGGTGCTTAAAACATCAATGTAGGCCTGTGCTGTGATAGTGCCACGCAAAACAACATGAAAAACAGGACCACTCCATAACACCACCGCCTCCGAAATTTACTGTTGGCACTACACGCGCTGGCAGATGACGTTCACCGGGCATTCGCCATATCGACACCCTGCCATCGGATCGCCACACTGTATACCATGATTCGTCACTCCACACAACGTTTTTCCACTGTTCAATCGTCCAATATTTATGCTCCTTACATCAAACGAGGAGTCGTTTGGTATTTACCAGTGTGATGTGTGGCTTATGAGCAACCGCTTGACTATGAAATCCAAGTTTTCTCACCTCCCGCCTAACTCTCATAGAACTTGCAGTGGATCCTGATGCAGTTTGGAATTCCTGTGTGATGGTCTGGATAGATGTCTGCCTATTACACATTACGACCTCCTTCAACTGTCGGCAGTCTCTGTCAGTCAACAGACGAGGTCGGCCTGTACGCTTTTGTGCTGTACATGTCCCTTCGCGTTTGCACTTCACTATCACATCGGAACAGTGGACCTAGGGATGTTTAGGAGTGTGGAAATGTCGTGTACAGACGTATGACACAAGTGACACCCAATCACCTGACCGCATTCGAAATCCATGAGTTCCGCAGAGCACCCCATGCTGCTGTCTCACGATGTTATTGACTACTGAGGTCTCTGATATGGAGTACCTGGCAGTAGGTGGCAGCACTATGCACCTAATATGAAAAACGTATGTTTTTGGTGGTGTCTGGATACTTTTGATCAAATAGTGTATGTCAGTGGTTTTTTCTGCACTGTTCGATGGCAACATTCATTCGTTATCAGTAATACTGTCAGCAAACTGTCGCAAACAGTAGGAGATTTCCATGGAAAAACAAAAATATTTAGCAGCAAAGAGTGCCTACATCTGCAGGAACAGTCATTTAAGAATCTAATGCGCTCAAGTCATATTATAATGTATGCTGTAGATGGTCGACTAAGGTGGCAATTGTATATCTACCGATTCTATGAGACATTGTGGAAAAAGGCTTTTGGAGTCTGCTCGCCAAACTCTGCACCCATTGGAAGAAATCGTCACCCATGTGTGTGATTCATGTTGTGCTGGAATGAAGGTGGAAATGTGAGCAAAGTTTGCCAGATACAGTGCACACACCTGCACTCTTACTGAAGCCTGTTCTTATACCTTGCAATAGGTAAGTGTGTATAAAAAAAAATTAGTGTATCGTCCCTATGAAATGCCCTGTATGCCAATGTGACATGTAGTTGTCGTTGTGGAAGAGTGGACGAAACATCCCCTTCACAAGAGTTTTGTGGTAACCGACTAGTCCTGCAGTGATGATGGTGAACGCCAGAGAAGGAAGAAGAATGGCTCACTACTTCCTGATAACACACACTCTTAAACTTTGGATTCCTCAGGACGTGGGAAAACTAATTTAGTTGTAACTCTGCAAACACATCCTGAGGTGGGTGCACTTTGAACAAGTACACATTTTTCAAAAACCTGTTTCAGCCAAAATATCAGCTATTGCAGGTAATATTGTACAGCACTGAGGGCAACGTACCAAACTTTCAGCGAAAGCAGCCATATTCCACCACCTGAAAAAGTGAAGCCAAACAGTGGATTCATATTTGACGACGTCATGTTGGAAAACCAGGATGAAATCAGAAAATATTTCTGCTTTGGTGATTCTCTGCAAGCTGATATATTTTATTTGAGTCAGCCATACTCATGGATCCAAAAGCAGATGGTCTGGGATAATGAAGACCTCATTATAGTTATCAAGGAAGATAATCTAAATTCAAAGCATATTTACCAGTCTCATGTAAGAACCGACATGTCATTTGATGAATCTGTAGGGAATACTGGAACAACTCCCAATATGGTTTTCTGGTTACTGATAAAACGAAGAAACTGAAGAAGGGGCGATATAGACGAAACTTCTATGAGATTCTGTACAAAAGGCAGTGTACCAAAATGTAACCCAGTTAGTATATTGTAGGTTACGGATAAACTGGCGAGGATGCAGTGCGCTCATCCTAAAGTGATGAAACATAAGTCAAAAAATGGTTCAAATGGCTCTGAGCACTATGGGACTTAACATCTGTGGTCATCAGTCCCCTAGAACTTAGAACTACTTAAACCTAACTAACCTAAGGACATCACACACATCCATGCCCGAGGCAGGATTCGAACCTGCGACCGTAGCAATCGCGCGGTTCCGGACTGAGCGCCTTAACCGCGAGACCACCGCGGCCGGCAAAACGTAAGTCAAACATACGTTCATACGTCGACAGAAAAATCGACACCATCAACGCAAAATTAGCTGAATTGGATAGCTGTGTCAAGACAGTGCCTGCAAAAGGTGTATCTCAGCTGAATGATAGAATGCAGTGAAGTGAGCAAGCAAGTAGCACTACATTAACGGAATTGGAAAGCATTATCATTGCACCAGCTACGAAAGGTGTGCCTCAGGTACAGCAGTTGAATGACAGAATACAGTCATATATCGAGGTGACAAACGCTAAGATCATCGAGGCTCTTACAGCAACTATAAATGTTCATAAACATTAGAAGAGAGCAAAAATCACCTCCTGTATACATCGCGGAAAGAAACTCGAGAAGAGGCCGATGAAACTCTTCTGAGATTGCTCAATGTAATAAATGGAAAGCTGGCGAGCTAGACAAACCTGTGTACAAGACTATAGCTACGTAATATGTATACTGTCTCGAAGTGTGATCAGTAATATCAATAAAACGCAAGGTCACAGAGGCATTGAAAGCTATTCGTCGCAAACTCTGACTTAAAACTAGGACTGCTGGATCGTGAACGGTCTTTCTCTGAAACGTGGGGGGCTTTGGATGACAGTAGACTAGGAAAAAGAGATGACACTGAAGAAGAAGGATCATTGTCGTCAGTTTCATCACATGTCGCAGCGTTAGCGAATTAGATACGAAATATGGGGTCAGTAAGATGATGTAATATTACATATGATTAATGTACACAGGCGAGTCAACACTTGAAAAGGAAGATTAAATAGCACAAACAGTAAGAAATACATTAAGATCATAAGACCGGTGTTAAGCAGTGAACTTAGCAAAAGCCATGAAATAATACCAATCATCTCAGTGCTTCGAGAACGACGCGTTGTTGTATAATAATAATAATAATAATAGTAATAATAATAATGGAGATTATAGTCTGTGAACTTCACAGTCTCGCCTGCTCAAACAATACTTCAGTGCAGACGATCCATAATACATAGTTTCGATGATTTATGGCAGGTCGATCTCATGGATACGAGATAAAGGGTTCAAATATATCTTAATGATCATAGATCCAAATTCGCCTGGGTCCTTCCTGTGAAGGCAACAACTGACTGGGATGTGTATCAGGCGTTTAACAGTTGTTTCAGACTGGTACGCCGGCCAATGTGACCGAGTGGTTCTAGGCGCTTCAGTCCGGAACCGCGCTGCTGCTACGGTCGCAGGTTCGAATCCTGCCTCGGGCATGGATGTGTACGATATCCTTACATTAGTTAGGTTTAAGTAGTTGTAAGTCTAGGGTACTGATGGCCTCAGATGTTGTCCCATAGTGCTTAGAGCCATTTGAACCATTTTAAGACTGGTACGAGTCAGTGTGCTGATGGTTCAAATGACTCTGAGCACTATGGGACTTAACAGCTGTGGTCATCAGTCCCCTAGAACTTAGAACTACTTAAACCTAACTAACCTAAGGACATCACACACATCCATGCCCGAGGCAGGATTCGAACCTGCGACCGTAGCAGTCGCACGGTTCCGGACTGCACACCTAGAACCGTGAGACCACCGCGGCCGGCAGTCTGCTGATAATAGAACCATTAAGGGGCTCCGGAACGCCCTATACTTTCAATGTTAAAATAACGCTTATAAATTACATCTTTCCTCACAAAGTATTTGAGGTAGGAAGTTGAACTTTTTACAGATTATTTATTGGAATATGGGCTACAACTTAACATAGGGATTTTACAAAATTTTAGTTCAGTTATTAAAGATGATTTCTTTTCAATTGTAATGAAAATTCACAAAAATTTTTTGCAATTTTTTATTTATATATTCAAAAATATACAGTTTTTTGGAAAAAGGCTGTGTTAAATTATGCAGAAGGTACTGTGTAACATTTACTGAAAGTTTGAAACAAATATGTTTGGAAGATCCTTAGAAAACATGTAATTAGTATGAGAAAATAAAAGTGTTGGGAATCGAGCGACAAAGATTGGATTAACTTTTTAGTGCATTCCAGGTTCATAGGATGGATTATCTTCATCCTCTGCAAACTCCTCCTCCAGCTTCCTCTTGTTCCTCCTCCTGTTTACTCTTGCTTGTATTTCTAGACTCTTTACAGCCCTGTCTGCAGCCCGAAGGCGTTCCTTGTCTAAAGCAGGCATCTCTCGTTGTTGTGTTTGTAGATTTTGCTACAATTTTCTTCAGTTGCAGTTACTGCAACACTGTTCCAAAAGGTGGTCATGTATGAACACTTATCACATTTCAGTTGTATTTCACTAGCAAGTCCTACGTGCTTTATTATGGAGAGTACCAGACCAAGTTCACTACAATGAATACATCTTACACAGTTTGAAACAATTCCTTTGAGAACCGACATATCAAATATTTCATTCACATCCGATTCGCCCATAAAACATTCATAGTTTTCACTCATTGAACCAAGCTTCTTCTTCTGTGAAGTATTTTCTTTCCCACTTTGACTGCTATGGGCAGGTGTACTTGAGAGGTTAGGTTCACTCACTTGGTTATCGTCTTTATTGTTTACAGTAATAACACATACCTTTGGCTTTCCAACATTTCTCCTTTTCTTAAAAGCCTTCAGAGGATTTCTAATAACTTTACTTTTACTCATTATTATACTTCAACAAAACAGAGACTCAAGAAACAGAATTAATTACGAATATTTTCGAGATAACGACAGAGTAAATAAACATGAAACAATCGACAGTCACACCAGCGATATATATTGAACCATCACAGGTTAGCCACAACACATACTTTATCTCACATCACTAAAATGTACCTGATGAACACGGACGTTAATAATAACACCATTTGACAGCAGTTTAACAGCGCCACAGTGGGTCACGCCCATGTAGAACACACTTCAAAAAAAATTTAAAAATAGTTGTAGTCTTCGGAATTGAATAAATTATATATCTATTAAAAGGTAATAGTCTGCAGATTCAGAAAACGCAAAAAAGTAAACATTGAACTTTTCATGATTTTGAGCCTTTCCGGAGCCCCTTAAGAACCGTACGTAAATGCAGTGTAATCTTTTGTGGCTCATACAAAGGCTAGGCATCCTCCCACAAATTTATTGGGGAGTGTAATCGAACTGAACACACAATTAGGAAGAGACCTGTGAGGTACATGACAATGGACTTCTGAACAGAGCATGCAATCGTATTAAGATGCTGGATCCATACAAGAAGAAGTTCAGAGTAAGTAATTTGGTGCATATTTCGACATACAAAACTGTTTACATTTTAAACGCTGGCGATGGTGAAGAAATTGCAGGGAGTTTTTACACAGAGGAATTACAGAATAGTCCCGAACTGAAGGTGTTTCTCGTGGAGCGTGTCGTAAGGAGTCGCATGAACAGAGTGTTAATGAAATATCTTGTCTTTCCATCATCATAGAAGAATTGTGTCAACAGTCTCAATGTGGTATATAACAGGATGTGCAAACTTCAGACAGCGCAGTAGCATAACATGATTGCTATGGCAGTGGTATTCTTAATAAGCTACCACCTGAATTGCATATCCCTGGATACCATTTCTGTGGACCTAGTACGAAACTAAAAAAGCTACTGGCTCATGGTGATAACGAGATCGGAAATTTGTAAATTTGTAGTAAGGTCTTATGGGACGAAACTGCTGAGGTCATTGATCCCTAAGCTTACACACTACTTAATCTAACATAAACTAACGTACGCTAAGCCCGACACACACGCCCATGCCCGAGGGAGGACTCGAACCTCCGTCGGGGGGAGCCGCGTGGACTGTTACCATACACCTTTAGACCGCGCGGCGATAACGATATTAATATACTTCATGAGACCAGCCAGGAGCATGATTTAGCGTGTGTTGCAAATCAAAGTTTTGGCAGAACGTCATGTTGCAGATCGATTTTTAGCTGATGAGACGATGCAAGTACATCTCAAAAGGGATATAGGCATAGGACACTGCTATGCGGCATTTGCAATTGATAAAGCAATGCATACGAAACTTACATTTGATGCAGGAATAAGTTTTAAACAAATAATTAACACGGTTTGTCGCACACTGAAGAAGAAGAAACCTGGCGGATGTTTGAAAAAAATGCATCCAATCAGCGGTGGTAGCGGTAAAATGCGTCATGAAGAAAAAGCAGAAAGGAGTAAGAACAAGCCATGTTAAAACGCAAAGGGTCCTGTTAATACCTGCGCTAGCTGGTAAAATGATTCCATTTCTAATTCCAGTTTTAGCAGGGCTATCGGCAGGTGGCGCTGCCGCCATAGCCCGAAAAGTGAAGAATGTGCAAAATGATCAGTAGCAGCTACAGGAATCTAAAAGGCATAATAGGATAATGGAGGCCATCACTACCGGTACAGGCCGATGTTTAAAACCTTGCAGGAGTGGGCTTGGACCGTTTATTAAAAAAAGAGTCCTCTTACTATACCACCTGACAGACCACTTACCAATCTGCGTAAACTTGTCAAGACACACAAAATCCCAATATTTTGTGGGGTATTTGTGTGGAATAATTTTCCAAAGAAGATTTCGAAATGCTAGGAGTGTGGGATCGTAAATTTAGACATCACAAGAGGATCTGGGATACACTGTGTTGCTTATGTTAAGATGAAACAGAATATAGTGCCGTACTTTTACTCGTATGGAGATTTACGTCTGCCTGAAGAATTGCGCCAATCCTTCGCCAACAGTTGTGTGTTCTACAATTTTTGACACTGCCAAGACTTTGATTCATACCTCTGTGGGCACTTTTGTCTACAGTTTCTCCTGACTAATGCATGAAAACAAGGAGATGCGTATCATCTCATCAGCTGAAGCTGAGATGTCGTGTAGTACACTGCGATTATAAAAGAGCACTCTCTAGAACGTTGTATTGAGTGTAAATCACTTCCCCCCAATACATCTAAGAAAAGGTGAGTGGAGTATTGCACTTATTGGTCTGGAAACTTTTAACACCATTCCAAACATCACCAAGGTGGACAATAAACTTCGCTTTGGAGGTGGCAAGGTTGTGGAGATTCCTCCTGGTTTTTATGACATTGACAATCTAAATGTAATTATAAAACGATCTGTAAAAGGCTTTGACTTATGTGCAAACATTAATATATTTACACCAGAGCTAAAAACGACAAAGCATAGTCTTTAGTCAGTCTGTGTGGGATCAACACTTGGTTTCTCAAGGTGTCAAGTTTTGACAAGTAACACTGAGAGAATTTACGAGCCGGATCAACCAATGAATATTCTTTCTCTTAGTACGATCTGTGCCAAGTGTAATATCGCTACAAATTCGCACATCAGTGACAAATTAATACAGACTGTGTAACCTACATGTTCTATTCTACGGTGGGGCCAGGATACAAACTCGTCGAGGTTCCCAGTAGTTCAATATATCTCCCAGTGAGTATTTAGACATTAGACCATCTTGAGTTGAACGTCATTGACCAGAACGGGAAACTGGTTGATTTTCGAGTAAAGGAAATCGTGGTGCTTCATCAAAGCAGCATCTTGGGAATAAGTTATAAAAACAACACACATAGTAGTCAGTACGCCACTCTGCAGTCTAAGAACATAGCTTTAACAAGTCAGAATTTCGAGTTCCTCAAGTCGATTAGACTGAAACCGAATTCATTCAAAGTAACAACTCTAGTTCAATATGATGAACGAATCACTCATCAGGAATACGTATCTCACAAACCATTTGCTTCGATGGCACTAAGTAATAACGATGAAACACAAATACTGATTTCAGCATCAAGATGAGTTAACAATTCCAAGCACCAATTTCCTACATTTGGAAGGCACATTTATGAAGAATGATGGAAGTGCACTATCAGAAACATCGTGAATGCGTTCACCTTCCTTTTTCAAGAGATACGATACGAACGCAATGACATCGAGGTCAACCAAACAAGAGATATTGCAACCACATCAAAATTCAAAAATACGTATCTGCATCAAACCTGGACCTGAATTTCTACAAAACACAGGATGATCAATTGAAGGACCGATAGGTAATCACTTTAATATGCGCATCGCTTTCAAAATGATTATGGGATTCTTTGAGACAACAAGTGAGACATTTTGAATGCTAAACAGGAACTGATTCTCGTTTGAGCCGGCCGCTGGTGGCCGAGCGGTTCTGGCGCTTCTCGTTTGGAGGGCAGCAGATAATAAGGCGTACGTTCAAGGAGCGCAAATTGTTTGGGATAAATTAGTATGGAAAGTACCCCATATTTCTGTATCAGATGAGACCCACCTGTAACTTTTACATGTGCTGAACTTTCGAGTTCAGCTACCACTAAGTTTCCGTTCCAGCTCTACGAATGACTTCAAAACATAACTGGTTAATTAATACCGCTGTTCAAACAGAAACTTTTCGCTTCATAACTATGGGGCTGCAGACAGACAGGAGACAGTATGTGACTAAGGATTCGAGCGTATTCGACAGTTGTAGGCAGATTAATGCGGAAGTGTTCCTGAATTCGGTATGTTACCCATACAATAAAGTGCACCTTGACTGGAACAATGACAATATCGATCTACTGTACGATATGTTGGATGACTGTATTGTTACTCACCTCTCACAGGAATTGTGCAGCAAATAGTACAAATGTGGTGGTATTGCTTCACACCAGAGACAGTTCACGATGGCGCCTCAAATTGTGAGCATATTGCGGATGTGCAGGGCTTTCATGACGAGTGTGGACAATTTGTGTTAAAAGATGTTGCATACCCTGCATTTGAAAACACTGGACGACTACTGACAACATTCTCAAGAATCATCGCATCGCTCAAACCACTGAGAACAGTGCAGAGTGCCAAGATTCGTTGGACAGTGGCATGGTTATCCCTCAATCATCACAGGAAGCTGTGAGACGATGACAGCCATCCACTATCATAAAGAAAACATTGTTTACATCAAAGGTCGTGAAAATTTTGTGTGGCTTCATGACATTTTCAAAAGTGCATCAATAAGGAACCTTGAAGATCATAAATGCCCAGCTATTCAGAGATCGAGGAGAGAGTCTGGACACATAAGTGATTATATTTGTGCTTCAGAAATTGTACAAATACTTTTAAGTTCGATGATCAATGAATGATATTGTCTTCTTTGAAAACATTATTCTGTTTATTAATATCCTCCTCCTCCACCTTGCCTCTTACAGGGTTCAGGTAACTATTCATTATACGCTGTCTGCGCATTTCACTGAGAACTGGAGTTATAATCCTTGAGACCTTATCGTAGGCGCGGGATTAGCCGAGAGGTCTAAGGCGCTGCAGTCATAGACTGCGGCTGGTACCGGCGGAGGTTTGAGTCCTCCCTCGGGCATAGGTGTGTGTGTTTGTCCGTAGCATAATTTAGGTTAAGTAGTGTGTAAGCTTAGGGACTGATTACCTTAGCAGTTAAGTCCCATAAGATTTCACACACATTTGAACATTTTTTTGAGACCTTATCAATATGTCCCTGGAAGCGCCACCTGTCAACAGCCGCCTACTTTCAAGGACCCACACGAGCTTCTCAGTATATAGTAAGTCGCAGTCAGCTAATGTGTGAACTGAGGTGCACAATTCTTCAGGAAAATCTACTTTCTTCCTATACATCATTCCTATGTCTCAGGCGGGCGCTCGGCGCCACAGATGGCCCAGGGCAGTGCCAGTAGGAGCGCGATGGCCGCCAGCGGTGTCAGGGCAGTATGTGGGCAGTACTGTTCAGATAGTGGCTGGAAAAATCGGTACTAGTTGACGTTATCTACTCATGTGGGTGGACCTCTCAAGGTAGTGGTGACAGCTCAGCCGTTGCCGGCTCATGACCACTGCCCATAGGTTGTAACATTAACGTAGAAGTACTGCAACAGTTGGAAGTATTACATTCGCCATCAGATGCGTGGCACCCCACGTACATCCTGGAATATGATATACCATGCACTTGCACAGAAACATGATAACACCGGCACTGTGCCACAATATAGTGGTGAAACATACAATTCTTTTGACTGGAGGGTGTATAGTGGGTATGTGTACAGCATCTGCAAGATGTAAAATTAGAGAGATTCGAGCGCACACGGAGGCTTTCCGGCAGTCCTTCCCGCGAACCATACGCGACTGGAACAGGAAAGGGAGGTAATGACAGTGGCACGTAAAGTGCCCTCCGCCACACACCGTTGGGTGGCTTGCGGAGTATAAATGTAGATGTAGATGTAGATAGTGTTGCTGCAATGTCGCGGGCGAATAAACTGTTCTTTTGATCACAGGATGCTGTGGACAACTGATTCGCCTGCAAGAATAAACTTGGTTATACAGCGATAAGCGTTCCTGGGATAGGTGACGCTCACGTACAAAAAGGTGGCGCTTCAGCACACTTGGTCATTTGAGTCTGATCCCTGACAGGTGTCATATTCTTGCGCTAGTTCAACTGTACCAGTTGTTGGGTTTTTTTTCACGTTCTATTCACATATGGACCGCGGGAAAAATGATTATTTAAATGCCTCCTGCATGCTGTAATTGGCTCTGACACTATGGGACTTAAGTTCTGAGGTCATAAGTCCCCTAGAACGTAGAACTACTTAAACCTAACTAACCTAAGGACATCACACACATCCATCCCCGAGGCAGGATTCGAACCTGCGACCGTAGCGGTCGCGCGGTTCCAGTCTGTAGCGCATGCTGTAATTAATCTTAACCATTGGAAATATAAGTGTCTGCAAAAGTTTCATTTTCATGTAAAGAGGGAATAGTTTTCTATATTTTTGTAGAGCAAGGAGAGATACTGATGCCTTCTTGCACATTGCAGTTATGTACTCGGTTCAGTTTAAATTTTCATCTATTATTACTCCTAGACTCTTTTTACCAGCAAAGAAGTGAACCAATAGGCCTATCGCAAAATGAGCTATACCAATATTTTCTTTACTTAATTCTGCCTTAGGCTAAGTGACACAAATTGATTTCATTGTTGAATAACTATCTTTTATTTGTGATTATACACTCTAAGACAAAAAGAAAGGAAAAAAACACGCGCCACAAGGAGTTATGGAAACTGGTTACAAAAATGACATTCAGACAGGTATCAACCTACAATGCAAAACTGTAAACGTTGGTGGCCTATTGATGAATGTATGACGCTGCAGCGCGATTTCACTGCTCAGCTGGCAAGGATAGCAAAGAGCGGACATGACAATACCAGAGCATAAAGTCTTTGCGAATTCCATTCTGTGTACTCAGTTGGACAGTAGCTATGCCTCGCAGACAGACGCGTGAGCCGGCCGTGGTGGCCGAGCGGTTCTAGGCGCTTCAGTCCGGAACCGCGCAACTGCTGCGGTCGCAGGTTCGAATCCTGCCTCGTGCATGGGTGTGCGTGATGTGTGCAAGGTCATGCACAAGCTACTTTTACACAAACACAAAACTTTTTCTGTACTCGTTAATACAACTTTTTCTTCTCTGTGGATCACACATTTACAGTATTCTGACCACTATGCAGACACATACATGATTAATATATATCTTGACACAAAAATAATTTTTTAATACCTAATTTTAATTACTCTTTCTAATTTGACTAACTGCCATCCTGGTAGACCAATTGGCATCCTGGTAGGTTCGCCATTCTTTGACACGCCATTCCTTTTCTCTATTGTCAGACATCAGCAAAAATACCCTGTAAGTGCGCTAGCGTCTATAGAATAAATGACTGGGATAAGGAGTGGACCGTTATTCTATGGCAGAGCATAAAGATGTTTATCTGTACACAAATTGTTTTTCATTCAAGATTATTGTCAAAGAAGTACACGAATTTACATAGGTTGTAATATGACACTGTTAGGACAGTTGTCAAGATAACGCATTTCGTCCTGTTTAAAAGAAAAAGCTCTAAACAGAACAAAAATGGTTCAAATGGCTCTGAGCACTATGGGACTTAACTTCTGTGGTCATCAGTCCCCTAGAACTTAGAACTACTTAAACCTAACTAACCTAAGGACATCACACACATCCATTCCCGAAGCAGGATCCGAACCTGCGACGTAGCGGTCACGCGGTTCCAGACTGAAGCGCCTTTAACCGCACGGCCACACCGGCCGGCTAAACACAACAATAACAAATTTTAACTAGAAGGTTCTCTACAAAATAATTCTTACTACTACATCGTGAATTTGGCCAGTATTACAATAAATCATCCGAATCCGGTTCTAAATTCGGTACTATTTAAGATGACAATCGAGTCTACAGAGGATGGTTAGTTTTTGTGACAAGCTGAGCAAAAGATTACTCAAGGTTGCTCGAGTTCACGGTGGACGCAAGCTGGTGAACCAACAAGTTTACGCCTCTGCCAGCGGTAGGGGGCCGGCCGTTGTGGCCGAGCGGTTCTAGGCAGTTCAGTCCGGAACAGCGCGACCGCTACGGTCGCAGGTTCGAATCTTGCCTCGGGCATGGATGTGTGTGATGTCTTACGCTTAGTTAGGTTTAAGTAGTTCTAAGTTCTAGGGGACTGATGACCTCAGATGTTAAGTCCCATAGTGCTCAGAGCCATTTGAACCAGACGCGTGAACAATACACTCAGATGTCAGCATTTTGAGAGAGGATATATAGTTGAGCCGAAAGAAGTTGGTTGAAGTATTCGGTAAATCACTCGACACCTGAATATGATTGAGGCCACTATTCGACTCTGTTGGTAGGAATGGATAGATCATAGCCGCACACAGCGTCAAGAAAGAGGTGGTCGACCAAGAGGACAACAGAATGAGAGGAGTAAGGGGAGTGTACCAGTTTTACGAGACCATCATTTTTAATCTGGACCTCACCGGAGCAGCAGCAGCAGCATTAGGAAACTCTGGAGACATTGCAAATTTCCAGTGTAGCATATGACCCAGGAGTACTGGCATAGTTTTTGTGAATGTTCGGTACCCAGTGCTATTTTCTGCAACATACGACGCTGTTTACAATTTCGTCGCTGATTTCAATTTTTTAATAGGCTGCATATTTAACCCTTTCGTGGTTTTTACTCATTTTTTAGAATTTATTAAGGTACCTCAGCTGTTACAGAGACTTATTTGAGTCAGAATTACAAATATGCCTTTGAATAATTTTTAACTTGAATCATTTTCTCAAAAAAAAAAAAAAAAACAAAAAAAAAAAAAGAGGTGGGACGCATACGTCCCACTGATCATTTCTGGAACCGATTTTCTTCACAATGAAGTTACTACAAATTAGTGTAAAATTTATGAACAAGGCTTATTTGCACCAGAATTTAACATTAATGTATTGGAAATGAAATGTAACTCATTTTTTCCAAAATGCAAACATGTGGTATACTTTATTATTTCCAACAAAAATACATTTTGCTACTTAGTGAATATTTCCAGAATGAGATTTTCAATCTGCAGTGGAGTGTGCGCTGATATGAAACTTCCTGGCAGATTAAAACTGTGTGCCCGACCGAGACTCGAACTCGCGACCTTTGCCTTTCGCGGGCAAGTTTTCTACCATCTTTTTTTTTTTTTTTTTTTTTTAATCTCATTTTGTTCGCTTTCGTTCGTTGCATTGGCTCGGGGCGGACGCCGTAAGACATCCGTTTCAGTTCGTTGTTGATCGGTGAACTCAGTTTTTTATTACAGAGGGCAGCTAACCCTCTGACCGAACACGCTGAGCTACCGTGCCGGCTAACCATCTGAGCTACCAAAGCACGACTCACGCCCGGTCTCACAGCTTTACTTCTGCCAGTATCTCGTTTCCTACCTTCCAAACTTTATAGAAGCTCTCCTGCGAACCTTTTAGAACTAGCACTCCTGAAAGAAAGGATAAGCCATGTCTCCGCAGTATCCTTTCTTTCAGGAGTGCTAGTTTTAAAAGGTTCGCAGGAGAGCTTCTATAAAGTTTGGAAGGTAGGAAACGAGATACTGGCAGAAGTGAAGCTGTGAGACAGGGCGTGAGTCGTGCTCGGGTAGCTCAGTAGGTAGAGCACTTGCCCGCGAAGGGCAAAGGTCCCGAGTTCGAGTCTCGGTCGGGCACAC